>NW_028261392.1:59574996-59727496 GCF_051295495.1 Thamnophis sirtalis | reverse complement strand
TACCCATCCAAACAGAGCTGCAGGGAGCCACCCCCTACCCATCCAAACAGACTAGCCACCCCCTACCCATCCAAACAGAGCTGCAGGGAGAGTAGCTTAAGGTAGCCCATTTGGGCTTCCTTCTTGGAGAGTTGCTTGGAGACTGTTTATCCTACATCAGTGTTTCTCAACCTTGGCCACTTGAAGATGTCTGGACTTCAACTCCTAGAATTCTCCAGCCAGCGAATGCTGGCTGGGGAATTCTGGGAATTGAAGTCCAGACATCTTCAAGTGGCCAAGGTTGAGAAACACTGTCCTACATGCTGTAGGGAAGGAGTGTCAAACTCAATTTCATTGCAGGCTGTATCAGGGTTTTGGTTGACCTTGGGAGGGGGGGGGAAGTGGGCACGGCCAGGTTGGATGTGGCCAGCTCAATGTCACTTGTGTCAGGGGTCCTTGTGGTGGCCTGAGTTCTCGCGGCCCTCCACAGCTCCCTTTTTGCTGGCAGAAGCATTGCGGGGCGGTCCTTCGCTGTTTCCAGGGCAGCCTGGCGGGCCAGATCTTATCACTCTCGGACCAAATCCAGCCCATGAGTCTTGAGTTTGACACCCCTGCTGTAGGGGTCAATGCTATGCCATAGACAGACACTGAGTTTGTCACATAATCCCATTGAAAGGAAATGTCTACTTACTGGTACTCGGAAAGGTGATGTATTTGATGTATCTGTGGGATTGCTTGTTCCAGAGATGCTCCGTCTTCGAGGAGATGTCTCTGGTGGAACCTCTGAGATAGGACGAGGAAAATAAATAATGGAGAAAATAAGTTTTTCTTTAAATAGAAACATCCTTCCCACTCCCTATGCAAATCTTTTAATATAATGATTTTATTATATCAAATAATAAAACTACCCATGTATAATGTAGTTAACAATGTAATATAAAGTTACAAGAAAAGAAATTTGGGGAAATTATACTAGAGCTAAAACAATCCCAAAAATATTAAACAACCTGGTTAGAAGTCTCTTTTATTCTATTCATTTTGCTCCTTTTGTATAATAAAGAATTCAAATTGATCAAGCAATCAAATATAGATTTATTTATCAAGGGTCTCTAATAATTCTGTTGGCTATTCTTCATGCAGAAAATCTATCATTCCTGATGTCAGGATTGATTTCAAATAAAGAGGATAAGATAGCATGCAAAACTCACTTGCCCACCTTTTATTGCACAGTACAATATCACAGTACAAAAACTATCTCAGTTTTTCATTCAGTATTTAAGAATTTAGTAACTCAGCATTACAAAATAATCATTTAGAATGTTATTTAACAATATTACTAAAAATATAGTAAAATATTATTTAATTAGTAGTTCAGTAACTTCACTTTAGTTGTAAGCATGTTATGTATTCCCTTTTTACTCTTTTAAATTGAACTTTTTTCATTTTAACTTATTCTATATAATTTGTTTAGAAATTCATCTTTTATTTTTTCCTGGACTATAGTATATATTCCAAGACGGCCTGGTTTTCTCCCAGAACATGTCTACAATTCTCCCAAACTCCTCCATCTGCCATGGAGTGGGCTAATGCAAACATTTAAGTGTTGGCTCATCATACTGAAATTCCTACAACAGGAAGTGATGGGCAGTTCCCTTGAAAGTTTTGTAGATACTGCTTCAAATTTCACCAAAATATAGCATTTAAAAACATGCTGCCTAGACTTACAACAGTTCATTTCGTGATTGTTTGAAGTTACAGTGAGACTGAAAAAAGTGATGCACAACTGCTTTTCACACTTACAACTGTTGTAGCATCCCCGTGGCCACCTGATCAAAATTCAGATGCTTGGCAACTGACTCATACTTATGGCAGTCGCAATGTCCCAGGGTCACGCGATCAATTTTTGCAATCTTCTGATAAGCAAAATCAATGGGAAAGTCATATTATCTTAACAACCCCATTCCTAACTTCCTAACAGCAGTGATTAACTTAACAATTGTGACAAGAAAGGTTGTAAAATGGGGCAAAACTCATTTTAAAAAATGCTTTATTTAGCAACAAAAATTTTAGGCTCAATTGTGCTCATAAGTCGACGACTACCTGTATTTAGATCAAGGGGCAGGAAATTTTTATCTTAACCAAATTTCAAAAAAGGAAACGTATTTACATCTGGTGCCCTGTAAAACTTTGGTTAAAATTTCAAATCTGGTTTCAGCTATGGACTTTATAAATGTCAGAATTTCTTTTCCAGCTCAAAGATTTTGAAGGTTCCTCTTAGCTATCTAGTTCTGCATTACTTTGAAGGAATTTCTAATTCTTAATGCCTATGTGTTGGATACAGAACGTAAGTTTGGTTTCATTGTTAAAGCCGATGCTCAACATGAATCACAATAACAGCAAGGCTAGACTTCCATAAGGCAATTCCCCTCTTCATGGCAAAAATGGTGACTCCAGGTCAGGGGTGGGTTTCAGGCGGTTCGCGGCAGTCCCCGCAAACCGGTTGGTCGCGAACCCGGAAGTAAGTAACTTCCGGGAACGCCGAAGGATCCACCCGCCCACCCGCGTTTCTTACCCGGTTTTGATGAGTTCTGCGCTTCCACACATGCGCAGAATGCATACAGCGCCTGCGCGATCCTCCAGGAGCAGCTGGAGCATCGCACAGGCGCTAGTACGCATGCGTGCACTGCGCGTGTGCACAAGGACACCGCCGGCCCCGTTCCGAACCGGTTGGAACGGGGCGAGAAACCCATCCCTGCTCCAGGTTCTCACAGTTTTCATCAGAATGATGGAAGCATATCTGTCCTTTTTAGATAACATCTCAATATATGTAAAACAACAACAACGGATCTTGTGTGATAGTCCAATGTTGCTGCACACATACACACCCTTCACATATGTCAATGCATTGATTCCTCTGTTTCCTACAGCCTCATCCGTGACCTTGAGCAAATTTCACAGGTAATCCCATCAGGGACCCATACCTCACACATCAATTCGGTTTTTGACCAGTTAGGAAGCATCATCTTGCAAAAATGCCTGTCTTGATTCTTTCCACTTAGGTATGCCACAATCCTGCTTTAGCTCACCTTCCAGTTTCTGGACTCTGGACTCTTAATTAATGACAAATGCTGTTGCTATGTGCTAAATTTGGATGGTAGCAAAGTGCGTGTCTTTATTCCAATTCAGATGTAATCATATATCAGAGAGAGATTTGTCTTATATTTGCTATTTTGTTTATTCAGGAATTCGTAATTCGTAATTTAATAAGCTTATATGCCGCCCAATCCCGTAGGACTCCGGGCGGCTTACAAATACAAGATAAAACAAAATAAAAAATAGGGGAAAGACAGGAACAATTTAAAAAGAACACACCATACACTCGACTTAGCTGGGGGCTGGACCTCATTCATGGGTCAACAGCCCCAGGCCTGCCGGAACAGCCAGGTTTTGGTGGTTTTTTGGAAGGCCGCGAGAGTGGGAAGGGTCCGGATCTCTGCGGGTAGATCGTTCCACAGGGCCGGAGCAGCTACAGAGAAGGCTCTCCCCCGAGGGGCCGCCACCCGGCATTGTCCGGTCAATGGCACCCGGAGGAGGCCCAGTCTGTGAGTTCTTATCGGCCGTTGGGAGCTATGTAGCAGGAGGTGGGAAAACTTCCTGCCATCAACACAGCATGTCTGTGCGTTCTGCAGTCCGTCCTGAAGAAACCTAAGGAATATACAGTAGCTCCAATTTTACCAGGAGAAAGATAGAGGGAAAAAAGAGCCGAGGTGGCGCAGTGGTTAGGGTGCAGTACTGCAGGCCACTTCAGCTGACTGTTATCTGCAGTTCAGCGGTTCTAATCTCACCGGCTCAAGGTTGACTCAGCCTTCCATCCTTCCAAGGTGGGTGAAATGAGGACCCAGACTGTGGGGGCAACATGCTGACTCTGTAAACAGCTTAGAGAGGGCTGAAAGCCCTATGAAGCGGTATATAAGTCTAACTGCTATTGCTATTGCTAAATAAAGTTATCCATTCCTATCAACCTTCAGATAAGCTCATAGGGCAGTGATGGCTATGGGGGCATGCCCACACCTATAATTCTATGAGCGTGGACCCCCCCCCCACTTTTGGCGTGTGATGGACCCGTTTTTTGCCCTCCCCAGGCCCCAGAGGCTTTCTAGGAGCCTGGGGAGGGCGAAAATGGCCTCTTCCCATACGAGGGCTTGCAGTTGAAAAACAATGGGAATATGGCCTTAGTTGAGAATTTATAGAATTTGTGACTTGCAGTAGTAGTTCTGTTAACAACTTTTGGAAATGGTGCATATTATATGCTCCTTTGCATATAGGGATGGGGGAGAGGCTGAGAGAGCTGAACTTGCATTCAAGTTACTTATGGAGTTTGATCAGAAAGGTTTTAAGAATTGTGGGAAAATATAACAAAAGGCCAGAGGCCATTCTCTTAACTCTTCTCACAGCTATAGTTCAGTAACTCTTCAGTAACAAAACAGAAGAAGGCTACTTCACCTCCAGTCCAATGCTAACAAAAATTGTCTAAGCAGTTATCAGCAAGCTGCTCTGATAGCCATGATTTACTTGGCTGAACCTCTGAGTTTTAACAGAATTGATCCAATATAGCCCATTAATAAGAGAGAGAGAGAGAGAAGATATTAGAGTAACAAAGAAATTAGAAAAGTGCTTTCATGCCTCAGTTCTCATAAGCAAAGTTTGGTTAGAATTTCAGGAATTGAAATCTGCACAAAACATATACAACCACAGTATACAATTGAGCTTACAAAAAGAGATGGGCTAATTATAAGAAAGAGGGAAACAGAGGCCAGTCAATGTTGAGAGAACTACAAAACAGCACTATAAGAAGGATAGGGCGATAAAACAGAAATTTATCAGTATCAAAACAAAAATTAATGCCGCTGTTGAATAAAAGGAACAGAGTTGGAGATACTAACGAAATATTACTTTCTAATAATAGCATCAAGTGGGTCTGTTACAGAAAGAGGGAGGAAAGACTAGAGGTTCCTAGCATAAGGATTGAAGGATGGAATTGCTTAATTTTTCCCAGATACCTTACATTGATAGATATTTTTAGGTATTTAGTTATATCTAAAAATCAGGTCAACTTCCCTTCAGCTGCTAACAACAATAAAGTTACCACAAGCTAATCAAATGTTTATTTCCAGCAAAGATCTGGGCAGCAGAAGAACAGTCCATTCGTTTGTATTTTGGATAAGTGCAAGTATAAAGAGAAAACAAAGGCGTAACTAAGTTTCTGTCCAATGGCGGAAACTTATATGTGGAGAACTGTACCAATATTATCGACACAAAATGTAAGAAATACCCAACGATTGCTATAGAAACGTTGCAATGTATTATAAAGCTTTAAGGATAGTAGAAAGAGGATGGAGCCCTACCTTCAACTGGGACTGTGGTTGGGAAGAAAGCACTCAGTAGGGCTGTTCAAAGCGGTTCACTGACAAATGTGCGCTGGACAAAAGCGCGCCGACAAAACCACGGGAAAAAACCACAAGTTCGAAATCGCACTGACGAATGAGCGCAGAAGCGCGCCGACAACAGCGCGCTGACAGAAGCATGCTTTAAACCTAACCCTAAAGGTAACCCTAAACCTAACCCTAAACTTAACCCTAACCCTAAACCTAAACCTAACCCTGAACCTAACCCTAACCCTTACCCTAACCCTTACCTTAACCGTAATTGCGCTTCTGTCGCCGCTCTTTTGTCAGCACGCCTTTGTGGGCGCGCTGTCAACGTTGCGGTTTTATCGCCACGGTTTTGTCGGCGCGCTATTGTCGGGCGCACATTTGTCGGGTCACGGTTCAAAGCATCCTGCGGAGGTCCTTTGCAAGGGCTGGATGCAGGAACAAAGACCCTCTGCTTACTCCTCAAATTACAAGGGGCGCGGCATGGTTTTCAGTCATCACTTGGGTGTCTTTGAGAGAGACCTTCTGTCTGCATGCACAGGGGGACACTTCTGCTGGGACCACTTGCATGCAGGAATGGACGGTAAAGGCTTTGGAAGTAGCCAATAGAGATGCTCAAAAAAGAGAACAGGTTTTACGGTCCTCTTTCACCTGATCAGTGCAAAGCATCTCTTTTTAATGTTTGGCACAGCCCCGGTTGTTAACCTTTTTCCTTTGATGCCATTTTCTTCCTAAGGAACACTGCTCCTAACCCTGGTGCTTGATGGAGAAGACATAGTGGTGGACTTCTCCTGAATGAATGCCCTTCTGAATGCTTTTAAAATATTTTAAAATGGGGAATGGGATCACAGCTATCCAACGGTTGTAATCAGAATATTGTTTCCCCCCCCCCCAACTGTCATATGTTAAACCTGTTTGATATCTTGCCTGGCCGTGACCCGACAAAAGCGCGCACGACAAAAGCGTGCCGACAAAACCGCATCGCTAAAACCGCGATGTCATCAACGCGCTGACAACAGCGCGTCGACATCAGTGCGTCAACAGAAGGGCGATTTACAACAGCGCGTAGACAGAAGGGCGATTTAAGTTAAGGTAAGGGTTAGGTTTAGGGTTACATTTAGGGTTAGGGTTAGCGTTACGTTTAGGGTTAGCATTAGGGTTAATGTTAGGTTTAGGGTTAGGTTTAGGTTTAGAGCGCCCCTCTGTTGGCGCGCTGTTGTTGGCGCAATTCAGCGTTCATTCGTCGGTGCGGTTCAGAACTCGCGGTTTTGTCACCGCAGTTTAGTCGGGCGCACTTTTGTCAGTCTCCCTTTTGTCGGTGAACCTTGCCTGGCCTGGCCTAAACCTTGAGCCAAGGTGGCGCAGTGGTTAAATGCAGCACTGCAGGCTACTGCTAGATCAGCAGTTCAGCGGTTCAAATCTCACCGGCTCAGGGTTGACTCAGCCTTCCATCCTTCCGAGGTGGGTAAAATGAGGACCCAGATTGTTGGGGGCAATATGCTGACTCTCTGTAAACCGCTTAGAGAGGGCTGAAAGCCCTATGAAGCGGTATATAAGTCTACTGCTATTGCTATTGCTATTTGGTAGCATAATGGCAGCTTTAAATGAAGCAATATGATTTGAATAATGTAGACCTAACACTCACATATGTGACAGTAAAAATAAATAAATTAACTTTTAAATACCTGGGCAAGAATCTATTCTATGACAGATCAGGAAAGAATATACCTGAGGTGTTATTTTAGGATTCCCTTCATTGTTTTCCGCAGAATATTAGTGGGTCTTTTTTTCCAGTGAGATACTGAAAACAATTTTTAAAATTATCCCGAGTATAACAATAGTAAAAGAAATAATAGTTTCAAGCAGTATTTCTGAAACTTTCTGCAACTACAGACTGTAAAATTCAGAAAAAGTGGAAAATATCCAAGTAAACAAACCCCCTCTCTCTTTTTTTACATGGTTTAAAAAGTGGGAGATTTGATATGGAGCATTTTCTCCATCTTAAAAGCCCCCTTTAACTCATTTTTTTAAAATTTATCATAGAATCATAGGGCTGGAAGGGACCTTGGAGGTCTTCTAGTCAAACCAATGCCTAGTCCAATGCCTGAATTCTTACATCAACCTGGACAAATGATTGTCCAATCTGTTATTGAAAACCTCCAGCAATGGAGCACAAACAGCTCCAAAGGCAACCTGTTTCATTGATTAATTGCTCTCATTATCAGGATATTTTTCCTGCGTTCCAGGTTGGATGAGCTTCCACCCATTGCTTCTTGTCCTTCCCTCAGATGCTATGGACCTCCTCTTCTGTGTCAGTCCTTCCATGTATTGGAAGATGTGTATCATGTCAACTTTAAGGCTTCTCTTCATTAGGCTAAACATTCCCAGTTCCCTTAAATTGTTCATCATACGATTTAGCTTATCAGTAGTTGCTCAGTAACATATCATAGCTCTTTTCCTTAGATGTAGTTTTCCAACCTGGCTTAATTATTTTAAACCATATTACTGTAATGCAAACATACCCACAAGCTAGGATAAAAATCTATTCCAGAGGACATCCTACAAATATCTGACTTACTTCTTTTCAACCAGAAATAACTTGATTCATATGTACTGTATATAATTGGCACAGAGAATAAAAAGCTAATCTTTCAAATAAAGTTTACAGTGAAATAATAACCTCAGCATGCAATTGACAAAAGGCAATTTAGACATACAAGCCTTGATTTTTCTGGGGAGCCATACAGTGAACTTTAGATGCAATGAACCAAATTTTAGTTTGGACTTCACTTCCAAACAGTGGTGGGTTGAAGGCAGTACGCCCGGGTACAGGTGTACCGGAGCCAACCCGGAGCACCGGATACTGTTCTGGTATGGTGCTCCAGAGGGCCCACCTGCCTGCGCTCCTTACCTGTGTTTTAAGGCTTCTGCGCTTCCGCGCACGGAGCATACAGCACCTGTGTGACGCTCCGCAGAGCAGCTGGAGCCTCGCGGAACATTGCAGAAGCACTAGGACGCATGCACATGCTGCATGCATATGGGTGCACGCTGCACGTGTCCATGAGGCCCGTTCCAACCGTACCTGTTATAGCCTCGTAAGTCCTTGGACTTACGAATTACAGCTCGGCGGCAGCCAGGCGCGCCTTAGCCAATCAGACGCGCCTGCCGGTTGCCGGGCTGTCATACGCGAGTCCATTGGCTGAACTATCTGACAGCCGAGTATAAAAGGCTGTCAGACGAAGGAGAGGTGTCGGTCTACTCACAGTTGATGTTCGTTACGTTCTTGCTCGAATAAACGGTTCAAGGTTACCTCAGACGCCTCCTCGTTATTTCTACCGCCGATCTAACAGTACCGATTGGAACAGGATTTGAAACCCACCACTGCTTCCAAACAATGGGTAAACAGCTTGGACAAGTAGTTGATGTAATTTGCATCCAAATCAAGTTAATACAATTATGTATTAACTTGATTTGCATAATTACAGCAATCTCATAGACAGACATAAATGTTTGCAAAAAATAAGTTATACCATTGTTAGCATGAAAGTAAATTAACCCAAATGACATGAACTGATGCAAAATGCAGACATTTGGTTTAATGGACTTTCAGATGTAATAAACTTCCTTGCCTCTAAATGGTCATGTACTGTAACATCTGTAACAACCTTTGCAGTGATGTAAACACATCTTCCCAAATCAAATGTCACTCTCCAGCCAATGAAGAGACTGGGAGTTTCTCGGGTCACACACAGATTTAATTCCTGGCATTAAGATCTTTAGGATGAAAAGGATAGCGAGGATTTTTAGGAGAGAAAGAAGAGAAAAGCAGACACTTGCAATCTCATTAGAGTAGATCTCACACGATATGAAGCTTCATATATTGTGAAGCTGTGCGGGAGTTTTCTTGTGAAATCATGACACTCCATCCTCGAGAAAAGGGGGGTAAGACTCTACAATACAAACCCACACGCTGGGGCTACAGTATCTATACTCTTAAACAACATTTGCCTTGGATTGAGTACTGCATCAAGATACATGCTGTTGGACAATCTTATATAATTTGTAGTTCAGATTTTTTAAAACTTTTCTCTTAAACTGGCCTCATATACATATGGAGATATGAAAGAGTCATATTTTGCAATAGACTATTTGAGCCGAGGTGGCGCGGTGGTTAAATGCAGCACTGCAGGCTACTTCAGCTGACTGCTAGATCAGCAGTTCAGCAGTTCAAATCTCACCGGCTCAGGGTTGACTCAGCCTTCCATCCTTCCGAGGTGGGTAAAATGAGGACCCGGATTGTTGTTGGGGGCAATATGCTGACTCTCTGTAAACCGCTTAGAGAGGGCTTAAAGCCCTATGAAGCGGTATATAAGTCTACTGCTATTGCTATTGTTTGTGAAGCTCGATGCTGTCTCCTTGATCAGCAGAAGTTTTATCCATCTCTGCATCGAAATATCCTTTTCATTAATAGTGGTAGGGATTCGATGCCAACCCAGGATAATTTTGCCTCTTGAGCCAATCATTTTTGGCCTCATCTACCTTGTTACATCACTGTAGGAACAAAATATTTCTTTAAAAAAACAGTCTCAGTTGTATTACAAGGGGTAGGGGAGAGAGAGAGAGATACATCCTGTTAAAAAGTGAGTTTCCAGCATGTGGAATTATAGAAATGAATCCTATAAGTACCAAAACTGAATATCTCATATAGTACCTACTCTAGGTTCAAGGTTCAAGGTTCATTTTATTTATATGCCGCCCTATTCCCAGCGGGACTCAGGGCGGCGCACAAATCCAAAGGAGGGGAAGGGAAACACAAAAACTACAACAAAAAAATACAGGGCATTTAAAAACAACCAACAGCCACACGATTCGAGAGGGGAAGGGAACTCATCGACCCCCCAGGCCTGCCGACACAGCCAGGTTTTTAACGGCTTTTCGGAAGGCCTGGAGAGAGGTGAGGGTCCGAATCTCTGCGGGGGGAGCTCGCTCTAATCTAACGATGGGTAAATATGTCCTAGAACTGAGTAAGCTAATGGGGAATTCTAAGACTTGAATGGTTCTTCGGAACTGTGTTACCTTGTAAAGAGATTTAATCTTTCTGAAGTTTGAAAAACATGACAACTTTTCCAAGAGATGAAGAAAAGAATCAGATATTTTCTGATTTTGTGACAATCGAGTCTTGGAGCCCTACCTCCTGTAACACTTAGAATCCTTAATTGTGGACTTTAAAAGTGTATTTAACATGAAGAAGATTGTGTGCATTTTTACAAGTTTCTCATGTAGAAGGAAATTCAAACTTGACTACAGAATACCCTTTAAGCAAGAATTCTGGTCAACGTTTTTATATGGCTTCACAATATTCTGATCCAATATGGCAATTCTTATATTTCCTAAAATAAAATGTAATATGACTAGTTTTCTTTTTTAAATTTTTATCCAATTTTATCAAAAAAAAAAAATCATAAACCAGTATTGGCTTACTTTTTAAAAACGTAAGTGCAATGCCCGGGTGTAAGTAATACCGATGAACTAAAATGTCTTTAATGGGGCCTTTTACAATTTTCACGTTATCGTTTATTACGAATTAACACAGCCCCACCTAAGTACATGCTACTTGATACATAAATCTTTAGGGAAAATGGGATGCAAGCCAGAAATAAATTTCTTCAGATGAGGGAATTGAAATTAGACAGATTCTCTCAGGCTAAGAGGAACAGATGGAGGGGAAAGGAGGAGAGAGAGAGACTAGGCAGAAGAAGGGCATAAAGTTCAAAGTATCTGTGCCAACTATGCCTGCCACTGAAGGTAATGAACTCGTATTTAGATAACCATTTAATGTTAAGCCAAGGAGAAAAATCACATACGTAGTCGTGAGACTATTCTCAGTCGTAAAATCAAAATGAAAATTCTGCTAATTTTTCCCCCCCCAAGGTTTGAAATAAGTATCCCAAGCCTACCGTACCAAGGAATGACAGGAGACTTCGCTCATCTTCTGTGCTGCTATCCAGCCACTCGGCCGCATCCCCAGGAGAAAGGAGACTCATTTTCCAGCTAGAAAACTTTTCCATACAGTAGATGATAGCGGCATAAATCTGGGAAGGGAAAGCGGGGAGACGCGGAGGGTCTCGGGAGGCCAGTACTTTGGGCTTTCTGGCTGAACCGAATAAAATGGAATGTGGGAAAGAAAGGATACCGTGGGCCTGGCTCCGGTTTTCCCTAGCTGACGGACTGATCTGATTAAAAGACAAGAGAGGCAGGAGGGAAGATTTGATGTCAGCTTCTCAGCTCAAGCAGGGGGAATAAAAAGAAGATGACAGGCTGGTGGCCTCCAGTCCAAAAATGACAAAACTGCTTTTAAAAATGCGGAGGCATGGAAAGACAAAGAAAAAATGACCCCACCAGAGCGAAGATTAGCCAAGCCATGCAGTTAATAAAGTGTAATATATGATTGCCCTATATCCTTTTAGGGGGTGGGGAGAAAAAAAACGATATAAAATTCTTGTAGCTTTGTTTTCCAGTTTTCCGAAGGAAGACCATTTAAGAATCCTTGCCAACAACAGAGGGGTTTGCATCGCCGCCGGACCTCTTCCTGATCCAGCTACAATTACAATAGCATCTGACTCCCTTACAACACATTTGCTCAACGCAATGGCAGGTTGATCAATCTGTGAATAGGAAGAGTCCCCTCCCTCCTTCCCTCCCTCCGCACGGCAGCTGCATTGATCGACAATAATGGAATCTGTTTCTGACTGCCAACAACAGCATTAAGGATATTAGAACAGCTCCTCTTCGTCAGAATGAGAAGCAGGCCGGCGCAACCCTGGTTGGGCTTCGGCCTCCTTGGTTAATAGGGCTCCCCCCTATCCATTGGGAAAGACAAAGGAAAGGGTCAGCAGAAACAAGACCTGTTAGGAGAATCAAAGGAGCCACAGCTACAAAAAACAGGGACCAATTAGTTGACAAAGAAGAGAGTATAAGAAGGCCGCCCGCTTCCCTTGACTGTTCTGCAGCTGTATCTTGGGTGCATCCTGTATTATTTTTTGCAACATAAAACTGAGGGTGTGAGAAGGCAAGATTGTTTTATATGACTTATATGAAGGGGTCACTTTTTAGCTTTGCACAAATAAAAAAAGCAAGCGATGAGTTCTGGAAAATGGGAAAAATCTGGGCCTTGCAAATCAGAAGAATCTTTCTCCCTCTGAGACTGGTGCTGATGTTCTGAGAAAAATCATTCCCATTAAAGGAATAGGATCCCTTGTTATTCTTTTAAAATAAATCTACATAAAAAGCAACCCCACTTAGTCATGCACCCTACTAATTATCATTAGAAATAACCTTTTGGAAGGAAATTATATAAAAACCCATAACCATAACGAGCAGGTTGATCCAGTTTTAGCAATAGCAGTTAGACTTATATACCGCTTCATAAGGCTTTCAGCCCTCTCTAAGCGGTTTACAGAGTCAGCATATCGCCCCCACAGTCTGGGTCCTCATTTCACCCACCTCGGAAGGATGGAAGGCTGAGTCAACCTTGAGCCGGTGAGATTTGAACCGCCGAACTGCAGATAGCAGTCAGCTGAAGTGGCCTGCAGTACTGCACTCTAACCACTGCGCCACTGATCAAGAATACTTAGTGCCTTTTTTTTCCAATGATGAAATTGAGAGTGGAGAGGACACCAAGAAAATCCCCTAGCCATGTGCTTCTATAAGTCTGGACTATATTCATAAACATCTGCCTCAACAGGCACTATATAGTGCTGGCAATGAGAAACAAGGTGATCAGTTGAGCAACAAAAAAAATCTTTGATAATCAACCAAATGTAATTGAATTATGAATTTAGCCATTATGAAGGGGAAAAATAAACACAAATAGTTGATTTTCCCTGTTTAAATCCTACCACGTGATCAAGTCTCTAAAGTACATTCTCTTTCAGTTTAAAGTGGCTGGTTCTTTTTGATTTTGTCACAGGAGATTATTTCCACAACTGCAAACGTTGAAATGAGAACGACTTTTCCCAAAACCAGAGAACGAGATAGCCGATGCAGCCTTGCAATCCAGAATTTATTTACAAAGGAGCTCTTGATAATTTATATGCTCTGGGAAAAACGTAACAGATGATGGAGTGAAACCTCAAGTACATTTCAAACTTGGATTTGTTCAAAACTCTGTTTACGTGAAACCGAATCCATAGGGGGAAAAAACCTACACCACGTCTGTGAAATACTCCAACTTCATATTGTATCAATACGTAGCTGAAAACATATTTAAAAGTCTAAATATCAATATGTATCATAACATAAGAGATTGTTTTTGGAGATGTCACATGTCTGACATTTAGGAGTCTTAAGCCGCTTTTGTTGTCTTGCGGATTTAGAAGTTGAATTTCTGATAAATGAAGCTTCTCAGAAGTTTGCGTATAAGCATTTTATAATGCAGTCTAGTAGCATGATCATTCATAATGCATGCAAACACCAGACCCTCGACAGCCATGGAAAGAGACGCTTTGTGTGCACAAAAAGCAGGAGTGGAACTATAATAAAGTGCATTATCTTTTTAAGCATTATGAAGCCACAAAAGATGGAGCCATGGAACTGACTCAAACTAGTCCAAGGGGTCCTAACTTTGCAATAATTTTCTTTTATATTGTTGAAACAATATATATTAAAACATCTGAAGCTAATTGAGACTGAACGAAAGTGTTAATTTAGCATACTTCTTCCCACTCCAAGTTATCAGGTTTGGCAACCAAAGCTTAGAATTAGCTACATATAAAACAACTGACAAGATTTTTGGAGGTCTGTGTTCTAGCAATTACTTTGTAACATAAGGAAATAAAACTACACCATGAATATTAACACCTCACTTGTGCGCTTTAGTTAAGGAGGATAATAGAATAGCCATGAAAACTAGGTCAGCCTTAAAATGCAGCATATTATTGCAATGGTTGATCAGCTTTCGCAAAACATCAGCTTTCACAAAACAAAACAAATATACCATGTTATCTAATGCCCCACTGATGTGGTATGACTCTAAGACTGCTTCCAGTTGCTTTGGTTCCACCACAAATCCGCGAAGCCCTTATCCGCGGAGACATAAGCGCGAAGACTAATTCGTGCCGTTCGAAGCGCTAAGGAAAAACGCAACCCTACCGCGATGACATAATCGCGGAGGGCAAATCCGCACATTCCCAAGCACTCAGCATCCTAAACCTAACCCTAAACCTAACCCTAAACCTAACCATAAAACAAACCCCTAAACCTAATCCTAACCCTTACCTTAATTTAAATCCGCTTTCTGCCGCCGCGCTGTTTTAAAGCGCCCTTCTGTAGCCGCGCTGTTGTCGCGGCGGTGATGACGTCGCGGCTTTAGCAACGCAATTTTATCACCGCTATTTTGACAAGCGCGATTTTGTCGTGCCACGGTTGCTTTCACATCAGCTAACCACCCAACAACTCTTTGGTAAGAACTGACATTACTTCTTGGATGAGAAGTGAAATAACTTCAAGGAAAAGTCCAGTTGCCTTTAAAAAAGCATCTTTGGGACAACTCCTTGCTACATAAACAAATGAAAGAAATTCCAGATAGTTTATGACTGAAGAAACAAGGAATGATATAATCTGTTTAGAGTTAGCCTAGCAAAGAGGAGTTAAAGCTCAAATGGAAGATGATACTAACTTTCTTTAAGTTTATTTTAGAACATCGTTGTTAAAGATTTATACCCTGTATTTGTTCTGGGAAGTCAGGGGGGGGAGGTTGGGGGGGGTTTGGGGGGGAGGGCAGAGGGGGAGGTAAATATTTGCAAAGGTTTTTTTTTCCTAAAAAATTTCAATAAAAAAAAACAAATGTGTTCCTCTTCTAAGCATGTGTTGAAGAGCCGAGGTGGCGCAGTGGTTAGGGTGCAGTACTGCAGGCCACTTCAGCTGACTGTTATCTGCAGTTCGGCGGTTCAAATCTCACCGGCTCAAGGTTGACTCAGCCTTCCATCCTTCCGAGGTGGGTGAAATGAGGACCCAGACTGTGGGGGCGATATGCTGACTCTGTAAACCGCTTAGACAGGGCTGAAAGCCCTATGAAGTGGTATATAAGTCTAAGTCTAACCGCTATTTCTTCCATCTGCAAACATGACCAGTTTTACCAGATGCAATAAGTTAGATATTATCAGCATGAAGGTGGAATGTGTTAAGCCAGTCACCAATCTGGTACATCTTTTTTTTCATTTCAGATGGAAAGCAAATCAGAAAGGGGTGAGAACCACAGAGTACACATTTCCTCGTATGCAATGTTACGATTGGGCTAGCTGTATCGGTTTGGCAGAGATTTAAGTTATTACTCCTGTAAAGCATCAGAAAGTTAAAAGCAAATAATTGTTCTCAAACGTCATAGATCACAAAACTTCATTTCCTTTTATGGAGAGGGGGTACCTTTAAGTCAGCCATGACTTCCAGCAACTGCTGGACTGCAATTTTCTTGCCAGGATTGCAAAAGTGCCTTGCCATTGCCTGCTTTCTAGAGCCGAGACACAGTGACTGGCCCAGAGTGACTGTTACCTTGACAACTGATATGTTAACCATTACACCAAACTGGGTCTTTTTAATCCTTTGGTGCTGTTAGGCAGCATCAAACGATACAAACTAAAGCAGGACTTATTTCTGGTAATTGTGCCTAACCTTACTGCTTTGGTAAAACATCCATTAGTATAATTCCTGTATTAGCCCACAGCTTGTCAACACAAGTTAGCTACTTCTAAGTGACTTAGCTGCTAACTTCTGGTTCATTCCAGTACATGCTTCATCCTGACAGAGAGGCAGCTAGCCAGCAAATATTTGCATGCTATGTATACTGAGTGAATGCTTCACCTGGAAATAATAACACCCTAGCCAATCAGCAGGTGCCCAAGAGAATAAAAACACCTCCTCTCGAATTCCAATGGAGTGGTATGTCTGGGTTTAAAAGTATTGTTACTTTCCTTTGGAATTGCTATGTTTCAATTCTCTGGCTTCTCATGGGGAGTTCTGCATTGTATTTTAACTTTAATACTGCCATAGCAGGGGTGGGTTTCTCGCCCCGTTCCAACCGGTTTGGTTGGAACGGAGCCGGCGGGGTCCTCGTGCACGCGCGCAGTGCACGCATGCGTACTAGCGTCTGTGCGATGCTCCAGCTGCTCCTGGAGAATCACGCAGGCGCTGTATGCGTCCTGCGCATGCGTGGAAGCGCAGAACTTGTCAAAACCGGGTAAGGAGCGCGGGCAGGCGAGTGGGCCCTTCGCCGTTCCCGGAAGTTACTTACTTCCGGGTTCGCCGACCAACCGGTTCGCGGGGACCGCCGCGAACCGGTTGAAACCCACCCCTGTGCCATAGGCTCATTATGTAATCTTAGGTGAGACATTTTCTATATGCATGCATGGGAACAATACAGGGAGACTAGGGAATTCAGAACGGTAGAAAGAAACTAGCTACTAAGGTACGAGGGAGCAATATTGCATTGAATGGCTGATTCTAGAACACTAGTGGCTTATTTGAATCACAAATTGATGGACTGACTGCAGCTTCCTATTGGTTGGTCCACTTGGCAGCACATTATGTTTTGCTCAGGTCAGTACATTAAATAATCTTGACTGATACTTCACGGTAATACAGCTTGATGGAGACTGAAAAGGCAGACATACTTTCTGTAATTCTTTTTTAAATAATCAATGTATCTACTGACTTCTACTTATAATCATTCGTATGGTAATGAATGACCGATGGACTTAGTTTAGTTTAGTTTTATTGGTCTTGTATGCCGCCCACTCCCGAAGGACTCCGGGCGGCTTACAATAAACAAAGGAAGGGGATAAATAGACAAATAGACAAACAACAATTTAAAATACACAACATTCATAGTTCCCGTGGGGCTGGCTATTTCAACAGCCCCCCAGCCTGCCTGAACAGACAGATCTTCGTGGCTTTGCGGAAGGCCGGGAGAGTAGTAAGGGTCCGGATCTCCACGGGGAGCTCGTTCAAGAGGGCTGGAGCTGCAACAGAGAAGGCTCTCCCCCGGGGAGTCGCCAGCCGACATTGGCTGGCAGATGGGATCCGGAGGAGGCCTAGTCTGTACGATCTGATCGGTCTATGGGAGGTAATTGGCAGGAGGCAGTCTCTCAGGTACCCAGGTCCAATGCCATGTAGGGCTTTATAAGTAACGACTAGCGCCTTGAAGCGAGTCCGGAGACTAATGGGTAGCCAGTGCAGCTCGCGGAGGATAGGTGTAACGTGGGTGTACCTGGGTGCACCCACGATCGCTCGCGCGGCTGCGTTCTGGACTAGCTGAAGTCTTCGAACGCTCTTTAAGGGCAGCCCCATGTAGAGCGTGTTACAGTAATCCAGGTGGGATAAATGACATATTCAGCTATCAAAGGAACCAGCAGTACTTCACAAAAGAAACTGAAGGCTGAAACATTCCTGCACAATTTGAATCAATCGGGTGGACAGATAGGAACTTGTAACCTCCAGCTATTTGGGGAACCATGGATGTTCTCATTCTGCTAAAGGCCATTTTGGAATTTCAGAAAAAGTATAGGCACGCCATACAATTTGGATTATTGTGGCAGCAAATTGCTTTCTGACTTGGAAGAAATCAAAAGAATCCAGTGGGAAGATTTAAATTACCTACAAAACAGAACCACAGAGTTATTCTATCCACCACAGCATTTGCGATACCAAGGAGTTTGTCATCAGTTTTGGATTATAAATGTGGATTATCCGTGTTTTAACAAACTGGTTAGTACTTTCTCTTGATTTCAAACATGTATATGTATATTAGGAAAAAAAGCACAATTGCTTCAGTTAATCTGTTTCATCTGAAGTTGTTGAGGAAGGAGAGGGAAAAGGAACTAATAAAATGCAGCTAAGGAAGGACCAATATTGCTAACACTATGACAAGAATCTTTACCCAGGTGTTGTTTATAACACAAAATACGATTATGCTTCCTGGCAAAGAGCTTTTTGTAATATAAATATTACAATATAAATATTGTGCTTCTATATACAAATGTAAGCAACAATTTCTATGTTAAACACATGGAATTTTGTGAATAACAGTTAATTTAATTGAATGTCACTGATCAATAGCAATAGCAATATAGCAATAGCAGTTAGACTTATATACCGCTTCATAGGGCTTTCAGCCCTCTCTAAGCGGTTTACAGAGTCAGCATATCGCCCCCACAGTCTGAGTCCTCATTTCACCCACCTCGGAAGGATGGAAGGCTGAGTCAACCTTGAGCCGGTGAGATTAGAACCGCTGAACTGCAGATAGCAGTCAGCTGAAGAGCCAAGGTGGCGCAGTGGTTAAATGCAGCACTGCAGGCTATGCTAGATCAGCAGGTCAGCGGTTCAAATCTCACCGGCTCAGGGTTGACTCAGCCTTCCATCCTTCCGAGGTGGGTAAAATGAGGACCCAGATTGTTGGGGGCAATATGCTGACTCTCTGTAAACCGCTTAGAGAGGCCTGAAAGGCCTATGAAGCGGTATATAAGTCTACTGCTATTGCTATTGCTATTGCTATTGCACTCTAACCACTGCGCCACCTCGGCTCTTGCAGGGAGCCTTGAAGGAATGGGATTAAAAATAATTTATAAAATATTTTATAATTTTATAATTATTTATAAATATTTTTATAAAAGATCATTAGTGTTTCAGATGTCATAACACTTTTTGGGCTTGACACTCCGCACTTTGGCTAGCGAAAGAAAAACTCGCAGATTAAAAATTTATAAGTTCTAATTTATTAAAAATATAACACAAAAATATTATGTGCGACTAGGAACATCGACCTGTGGTATGTCAAAAAAGCAAGATTAAGGGTGACTGTACTGCCTTATTACTGTAATTCACAACAAGCTTGTATTTAAAAAGTTCTGTCTTCAGTGTAACTATGAAAATACAAATGCCCCATTTGTTCTGGTTGCGTGTCAGTCTAATTACACCTATATATTTTTGCACAATTTGATAACTGTTGTTATTTTATTGTGGTAATTATTGACATTATAGAGTTGTAAAAATAAATTAATATAAGCAGGATGGAAAAAGTAAAGTCTGAGAAAGTTGCAGAGGGAAAATGTAGTTTTCAACATGGAGTGGCACAGTGGTTATCTATTAAAGTCCCTGCTTCAAATTTCATTTCAATCACAAATACAGTGGTCAGCCTGAGGGAAGCCATTATTTTCTTCATATTGGAATATCGCTAACCTACTTTTCAGAGCAAATGTATGGATTTTGAGATAATGCTTCACTCCCTGTCATTATTCTAAATATATAACAAAAAGTATCTAGGTAATATTCTGCTGTTTACTATCTCTCCTTTGGGCTGGATGTTCCGTTGTGATAATTTGTTCCTGAATTTTATGAGGCAAATTATCCCTAAAAAGTCAGAAGCATTTTTAGAGATGGCGCAAGGTAGATTTCCCACGATTTCAGGACCAAACCTCACCGCACTTCATATTAGGCATATTTAGCATTTTAAGAAAATATTCTGACAATGAAAGTTGATACAGGGAGGAGCTTTCTCATTCACAAAATGGCTGCAATGGTAGCACGGCTCATCTCATCAGAAAACAAAAATTTGTAGGTGAGGAAATTTATTTGAGCAAAATTTCTAGCATTACAATAATGCTCCACAGTGTACATTTATCAGGTACTGCCTCTTTTCAGTCCATAGTGCATCCACAGCAGTGGTGGGTTTCAAAAATTGTTCGAACCTACTCTGTGGGTGTGGCCTCCTTTGTGGGAGTGGCTTGCTGCCCATGTGACCGGATGGGAGTGGCTTGCCGCCCATGTGACCGGATATGAAGATGCCGACGACACTTGTCAGAACCACCTTAAATTACCTCACACACAGCACTGGCATGCATAAGAATAGGATGTAAACTTGTTTTTTAAAAGGCATCTTTGGTTTGCGTTAAAACAACTTCAACACACGCAATGTTCTGATTGCACCACAAACGCAGTAGTCATCCTTACCTTTCACAGAGGCCCTGAGTGTTATAAATATGAGCATGATAGTGTAGAATAATCATATCCAAGGACCAGTGGTGGGTTTCAAAATTTTTTGGAACCTCTTCTGTAGGTGTGGCCTGCTTTCCGGGTCCACTGGTGGAACCTCTTCTAACCGGTTCCGTAGATTTGACGAACCAGTTCTACCGAATAGGTGCGAACTGATAGGAACCCACCTCTGATCCACAACATACTATATTGCTTGAGTGTGCCAGTGAACATTCCCTAATTTCCCCTCTCTGTACTTCCAATGTATTACTAGTGAGTATAGCGTCTTGTTTTCTCTTTGATTACTACAAAATGTTGAAAAAGTTGAGTAGTCTTCACCTTTCAAAGATGCAGAGCATCTTTTTGGAGAAATCTTGGCTTTTGACAGAGAGAAATAATGGTCCTTCCTCTATCCCAGTGTTTCTCAACCTTGGCAACTTGAAGATGTCCGGACTTCAACTCCCAGAATTCCCCAGCCAGCATTCGCTGGTTGGGGAATTCTGGGAGTTGAAGTCCGGACATCTTCAAGTTGCCAAGGTTGAGAAACACTGCTCTATCCCAACTATCTATTTGTGGTTAGAAAGTCTAATAAAAGAAAAATGAATGGTTATTTTGAAGACGTCACTTTTTGTCTCTACTGGGCTGTGCAAGTATATATCAACTGATTTTAGGCTTAGATGCCAGAGGTCTGCCACACTTGGCAGAAACTTATTGTTGAAAGAAGGATGGGAATCATTGTATTCATATTAGGAACAAATGAAAAAAAATGTCACTTATTCCATGTATTCCATACATTTTTGCCTTGAAGAGCACGCAATCTGACATTTGCCATGGAAAAAAACTCCAGAGGAAAAGGAAACAAAAAGCTAAACCAGGAAGAATAGGCATTTCATTCCATTTCGATAATGCCTAGGTGTTCTGTCCCCCCTCCTTCACTCGTTAACAGACAACAGGCAAAGAAACTTAGAGGGAAATCACTTTATCAGTCCTCGGCTCAAATTGGCTGCGAGCCCAAAATAAACTTAAAGTCTCTGCCTGAAGATAACGGAATGAAAAACAAATCTTTCTTACGGCAAGACAAGGTGAGCAAAACGAAAGCAAAACAATTCTTCAAATGTCTCTACGAATCAGGGTTACAGAAATCAAATCACTTCTCCAAGTGTTCATCAAAGAAACCACAACCGAGGATCAAGGAACGTTGAACGAACCAAGGAACGTTGACTCCTGCAACCAGGGTGTGGCACCATCCGTCCTTTTATCGCCAGAATACGCCACTAACGAGCCCCAGCTGCATTGGTAATCTTGCATCCCGGAAAGACTCACAGAAGACGTCTGCTGAGCCACAACACCTAGGGTTTAGCAAATCACTGTACAGAAAAGATGGGGTTTAAGGAGGAATTTGAAGGGAAGAAATTAGATAATTATGGAAAACTTCCAAGCAAAGAGGCAAAGAAAACAGCAGAAAGGAGCCTGAATGGTAAAGAACAACTAAACCCAACAGCAAATTGGAGAAGACCAAAGAGAACACTAAAATGGTTCTGGAATACGGGAGCAGACAGGAAATTACTATATGAATAATAATAACATCAACCTCACGACTGGAAAAAGCCTTCATTAAAAGAGGAGTAAAAAGGTCTTATTAAGCACTTACTCACAATATTTTTCATTACTGTCTACAACAGGAAGGCCATGTCACACAAACACACACAAACACACTACACACACACACACAGCACCATGAGATATAGAACCGACTTTGCAAGCCTTTTAAAATAATAAATCGAAGTTCTTCGTTTTTATATCCAGCTTTGGAACTTTTTTTCCCCCCAGTTCCATAACAGGAAGCGTTTTTGTCTGTTGCAATTCAAGGCCGATGACAAGTTAATCATTCCCGCTTCGAGGGGGTGGGTGGGTGAGATGGGGAGGAAATAGTTAATTTTAAATCCAATCCAGTGTAAGGGTTAGGGTTTTAAATGTGTCTTAAATGTCCTGGACTAATGAAACACAATTTACTTGTCCCAACTTGTTTTAGGAAAATTCTATCTTAATGAAAATAGTTGTTCTCTTTCAGTCCTACAATGTATCTGTTTGCAGCTTGCTTCATCAAGTTACAGACAGAATAAAAAACTGTCTTAAGACTGAAATCCTATATCTTTTCCCAGGCATCAGTTACAACTGAACAAGATTCACCTGTGAACAGACCTGCCCGCACTGGAACTGAACTATATCAGAAATCGAAACAACTCCCAATATTGGAGAGTTAATGTTGGGCGATGAATGTATGACTTTTGAAGCAAGATTTGGGTTGAAAATCTAACCCACTTTTCAGTAATTTCTAATCTTCAGAGTGTTCCACATTTGTGCAATATTATGCTGGTGCATTTGCTCCAACACAATTCGATCCCCCAAAGGGGAAATTTCCCTGCTTTCCCTTTCCCCTGGGGGAAAAAAAAACGGTGTAAAACAGAAGCCACAAAACAGACAAGAGAAACACAAAGGCAGTTCAAATATTCCTCTGACCCTTCGCCATAAGCGGGGGGAAAAAACTCTCTAAAGAAACAATACTGTTGTTCACAAGTCAGATATTAGAGGACAGCACCTCCCTCTCCCAATCCCCCACCCTAGAAGGAACAAAACGCCACTCACCAACTTCTTAAGTCACTTTGACAAAACTACTTTTTGTGGGTCCCAATTTTCCTGGGGCGGCAATAGTGGCTGAAAGGGACTTTACCTGAATCCTCCATCTCGCGAACTTGCCAGTGGCTCAGTCATGCTCCTGCCAGAGCCCCACTCTCCCAGCCCCACTTTCAGCAGCCACGCTCCTTGTCCATCCTCTTGCCTGGGAATGCAGAAAGGCCGGCACCAAAACAGTGGCCGGGCCTCCGTGTTCTCTCTTTTGGCTTCTCAAAGCAGTTTAACAATAGCTGCACTTTCTCTGGCTCGCATTCTCTCCCACTGCTAGGAGCGTGCTGGAATCCCCAGGCGTCCGTCTGTGTGCACAGAATCAAACTAATAGGGACGGGTTTTTTTTTCTTTTCCTTTGCCCAAAGAGGGGGTGGGGGGCACGTGTGTGAGCTGGAGGCGGCTCCAGGCACTGAAAACATGAAGTCAGTGAATGAAAAAGTTTGACCGACTGCTTGGCAAATTCAGATTAGCCGGTCCACTCCTAAGGTGCCACCTCCTTAAATCTGAACACCAAAGTAGGCACACCAAAGATTTAAACAAAGGAAAAGAATAGCAGAAGGCGGCAAACTTCATATCAAACGTTCTTATGAAACTGAAGCAAGGATAAAATTAGTTTCCTATAGGCACTTTTTTTTTGTTATTAAAGGAAACCACTGTTTGTTTCCTTTATTTCCCTCCAAGCCCCCCCACCCACTAGCAGAAATTCCAATCAAACCAACCTTCCCTGCTTGCTCAGGCAGTCTGAGAATAAAAAACAAATTGCAGTCTTTGAAATAGTACTCATTCCATTTGCTTTTAATGCGTTGACGTGAAGACATGACTGCAGTTTGAGCAATTTTAAGAATGCCGCTGTTTGATTTTAGTTCCCACCTGTCCATCCAGAACTGCCAAAAAAATAAAACCCAGTCAAAACTCCCTCTTAAGCCAAGACATAAGAATAGCTCTATGTTTTGCTGCTACAATTAATCATGAGCATTTATCCTCCTGCAGGGTCTAAACCTTTGCTGAGGTTAGAGAGAAGATCCTATTCCCTTGCTGATTTTACAACAGTCATCAGATTTCCCCTCCCCTCCTAGAAATAGGGATAGTAACCTTGATGAATTGAGCTTCTATTGCTCACAAGGGAAATCCACTACAAAGCTTAAGGGCAGGCTTTAATATAAAAAAGTTTTTTTTTTTAAACAAACACAGACAGACAAAAACATATAACATAAAAACATCTTCCATTACGTACAGTGTGTATGTTGGTTACAAGGTTTTTGTGCATCCTTTCCATAGTCATCACTTAAACTTTATATAAAGTCACATATTGTCAATCAAATATGTGTATATACATTGTTATCATAGTACTTCATTTATTTGACTTTCACTATTTCCTCATTTTAAGCAAAATATTCTAAATATGGGTTCATTTATATTGTCGTAGTTCATTACATCATCTTCAATGTATCCAGTAATAAAATATTTTATATCCTATTCTGATTCATTTTTGGTAACATTCTCTAATAATTTTCAATTCCATGTGAATTTATTTATTTTTAATCTAACCACAGATAAGATAAATCCCATATCCTATAAAATCATTTATTTTCTTGTTCTCTAATTTCATATGTCAACTTACTCATTTCAGCATGTTCCATTGTTCATATCATTAATCAAATATATAGATATACAATTATTATGATTATAAAACTTTCATTTAGTATAACTATTATTACCTCCTTTTTATGTAATGCATGCTAAATTTAAAGTATATATTATGGCATTTAATTACATCATCCTGGAATCATCCAATGGTATTACATCTTTATATTCTCACTTACAGTTTATATAAAATTCCATATTGTCCCTCTAGTATATATAGATACATTATTATCATTGTTAATCATTTATTCACCTATAACTATTATTACTTTGTCTTATACATAATACTCAAAATTTAACTAAGTTTAACTTAATTTTCGTTGTAACATTTCATTTCGTCATCCTGTATCCTTCCATAAATCGTGCCATCCAATATCTCTTGCCATTTGTAAAATCTGTATTCTAGTTGTTTTCTTAGTAAATCTTATGTGAACTTCTTTTAGCAACTTGTTGTTCATTGCATATCTTTTAAAGACTCGAAACCCTTCATCTGTTCTTTCCATCAGCTTGTCTTTGGTTATCACTAGTGCTTCTGCCAAAGGTATACTCCTTATCTCTGCCAAATTTTATCCCCTTTCTTCTTCCATGTTTTGAGGTCTAAGATAGAGTTCTAGTTCATCAACCTCTTCAATGTCAATAGTTTTCCTCTCATTATGGAGGGTAGGACATGGAATTTCACATATGTGAGATATGGGCAGCTATATACATTTGCTCAAGAAACAAACAAATTGCTTTAATTTACACGAAGGCAGATATTTAAAAAAAAAACTGGCAGTAGGAACTGTTTTGAGAGTAGAAATTATTACCCAGAGACACGAGAAGGTCCCTTTCATAGTACATTAACTTTATACTACATACTATCTTTTTGATGTTTTAATATGTATTCCTGCAGGATTTGAGGGTAGGTTTTGATGGCCCTTAAAGGGCCCTTTCCAGTTCCATGATTCCATAAATGAACTTGAGGTTGTTTGGAGGTTCTAGCAGGGGAGCGCAGCTATCGTATACCCTTGACCGAAGATCGGTACACTCCTTCTATCTGGGATGGTCGTCCCCTTCCACCGAGCGCGCAGCTTCGGGAGGGACGCACATGGAGCGGTGAGGGAGGAAGGGGACACCCGCCTAGCCAGCCAGATCAGCCGAATCAAGCCTGGCGATCAATGGGATGACAGATGTCGCAGCCAGATCGCCCTCACATCTGCATAAATGAACTAGGCAACACATTACTCACCGAGTCATCCTTTCAGTGATAACAAAGAAACAGAGTGACATGGATAGGCACAAAAGCAGTGGAAACAGGAGCAACTTCCTATCAGCTTTCCCATAGACCGGTTGTGGGAAGCTGGCAGGGAGCACTGGAAATCATGATCATATGCGTGACCCGTCAAAACCGCGTTCCACAAAAGCGCGGTCGACGAAATCGCGTATGTGACGTCATCACAACGCGACGAAAAAGATCGAAAAATTGAAATAAAAATTAAATTACAGCAAGCCGATTCACATAAAGGTAAGGGTTAGGTTAAGGGTTAGGGTTAGGGTTAGGTTTAGAGCGTTAGCGTTAGGTTAAGGGTTAGCGTTAGGTTTTTCGTTAGGTTAAGGATTGGGTTTAGGGTTAGGTTAAGGGTTAGGTTTAAGGTTAGGTTTAGGGTTAGGTTTGGGGGAGTTAGGGTAAGGTTTTCGCTTTATTTTTACATTTTTCGATCTTTTTCGTCGCGCTGTGATGATGTCACATACGCGCTTTTGTCGACCTCGATTTTGTCGTCCGCGGTTTTGTGGTGGAACCGTACTAGAACTCTCTTGTCCTTCTGTTTATAATCTTCAATTGGCACAAACAGTACATTGTAGCACAAAAACCTTTGAATCAAAGTACCTCGGATCCACTAACTTACAAAATCGAGGGCTCATTCATTAACTCCTGTTCAATTGCAATTTTAAGGATCTTCACAACAACTCTACATGCAAAATTACAGCTGCTGCAGTGTTGCCACAGTTAGTCACGGTAAGTTAGTGGATCCGAGGTACTTTGATTCAAAGGTTTTTGTGCTACAATGTACTGTTTGCGCCAATTGAAGATTATAAACAGAAGGACAAGAGAGTTTTAGTACAGGGAGACCTCGACTTAGGATGACAACTGAGCTCCAAATTTCCACCGCTAAGCAAGGAAGTTGTTAAGTGAGCTTTGTCCCATTTTATGTTTTTTTTTTTTGGCTACAATTGTTAAGTGAATCACTGCCGTTAAGTGAAGCAATTAAACAAATCTGGCTTTCCCCCATTGACTTTGCTTGTAGGAGGCCAGCTGGGAACGATGCAGGGGTGGGTTCCTCCCAGGTCTAACCTCTTCTATAGAAGAGGTTCCACAAATCTACCGTGCCGTTTGGAACCGGTTCCAGCTCCCTCTCCCCCCCGCCCATCCATACCATGCTTGCCCCGTCCACCGCTCACTGATTGGCTGGCTCACCAATTGCCCCACCCGCTTCTAAGAGTCCTATCTAAACCTTAAAGTCTTAAAGCTGTCAAGTTTGAACATCCCTGGGGGTTTTGAACATCCCTGAGGACCCGGATTGTTGGGGGCGATATGCTGACTCTGTAAACCACTTAGAGAGGGCTGTAAAGCCCTATGAAGCGGTATATAAGTCTAACTGCTATTGCTATTGCTATTGCTATTTTTTCTAAAGGGTTAGGGGTGCAAGTGGACTGTGGCAAGTTGTCCCATTCCAATGTAAACAATAGGTAGTGGACATGAGTCACAATATTCCCCCCTCCCCCCCATGCAGACTGAGCCCTACTGAAAACTTTCTCAGAATTTGTTTTTTAAAAGTCACCTAGAGAAAGAAAGAAGGTTGTTTCGCTGACTCCCAAATCAATTCTGTGGTTCTCTGGGGCAAAATAGGACACCTTCCAAAAATAATATAGCTGTGCCTGAATATTTGTGATGTTTCACAGGCAGAAAAGCAGGATATCCTCAAAATTTATTGATTCGTGTATAATTTTCCATGCATGAAGTACCGCAACGTATTCATGAGAGCGGTAGTCACAAATATCTGGACAGCACAAATTGCTTATGCTCTATATTGTTTTTAATATGAAGAGAAATAGTCAAATTTGAAGAAAAATAGCAAATGGTTTCCCTTGTAATCTCATCTCATTCTTCTTGGAATAGTTACAGTATTAAATTTTTTTAGCAACAATACTTTTAACACCATGAAGCAACATCATCTGCCTATCCCAGCTATTTGGAAAGAACTAGGTAGGTTTGTCAACCTGGTCCCTACTAATGGGCGTTTCGAGATTCCAGGTGAGCGGTAGGGACTTCGGAGGTTAAAACCTCCTTTTGAGCGAGTGGGCACGCGCGAGCGCACCCATCAATAAACCAACATGTGCGTGCACGCAAACAAGCAAACGCGTGGGAAGAGGAAGGGGAGGAGTGGAAACTGATAGCAGGGATAGGCAGATAAGTGTTGTTACCTTATAAAATAAAGCGGAGCAGAGCAGTTGCAAAATAGGAGAAAGAAAAGTTATAGGCAGGAGAGAATTGTTGTTGGCTGATAATAATAAGTGGGGCTGACTAGCTCAGCCTTACTTTTGTACATTGCCCTAAGGAAGATAAAACAAACGGAGATAAAAAGGAAAACATTAAAAAAAAGGGAAGAAAAATAGAGAAAAGGGGATAAAATAAAGGAGGAGAGTAAGCAGTGTTTAGTCTGGCTCATAAATTAAGTTTTGTTATCTTCTAAAATAAAAGAAAGAAATAAGTAAAGGAAGGAGAAAATAAAAAAAAGGAAAAAGGGATCCTTGATATAGTGAAATACTATAAGAAAGGTAAAGAAGAAGAAGGCAGGAAAAGGAATTTTTTTTTGATGGTGACACTTAATAAAAATTGGCACCTAACACAGCATCGTTTTGGGTGTTCGTAATAAAAGGGAAAAGAGGAGGGAAAAAAGCACTGTGTGGAGTGCAGATCAAAACGTAAGAGTAAAAGTAGTTGTTAAATTGTGAAACAAATTTAGAACCCAGGTCTGAAAAAAAGAAATAGGCTCATGTTCCGCACTTGCGCAAAAACTGGTGGGCGGTAAGGAAATTTTTCCATCAAGAAAGATCCATTAGTGGGCGGTAGGTAGAAAAAGGTTGACTACCACTGAGATAGATGGATAAAAATGCCAAATCCAGTTTAAGCAATCTGGCTGATTGTGCAACCAAACATAATAATAATACGTAGACTAACATTCTCACCAAGCCATTTCAGCATTGGGGCAAGTAACAACTTACAACAGTCCATTTAGTGACCTTTCAAAGTTACAACGGCACTGAAAAAGTGACTTATGACCATTTTTCACACTTAGTCCACTGCGCCATCCCTATGGCCACATGTTCAAAATTCGGATGATTGGCAACTGGTTCATATTAATGAGAGTTGCAGTGTCCCGGGGGGGGGGGGGGCATTTGATCATCTCTTGCAACTTTTTGAGATAAGCAAAGTCAATGGAGAATCCAGATTCACTTAACAACCGTGTTACTAACTGCAAGGCAACTACAATGAGCCGAGGTGGCGCAGTGGGAAGAGTGCAGCACTGCAGGCCACTTCAGCTGACTGCTATCTGCAGTTCGGCGGTTCAAATCTCACCAGCTCAAGGTTGACTCAGCCTTCCATCCTTCCGAGGTGGGTAAAATGAGAACCCGGATTGTTGGGGACGATATGCTGACTCTGTAAACCGCTTAGGTTTATGAAGCGGTATATAAGTCTAACTGCTATTGTTATTGCTATTGCTTAAATTTTGCTGTGGCAAAACTCAGCAATATAGATTTTGGATTCAATCGTGGTCATAAATTGAGGACTATCTGTATACACAATATGACATCAGCAATAAGCAAGTTCATGTGGAAGAATACCCCAAGAACTTTGCCAGGAAAAGGGGGACTTCTCTCCTTGGCAGTAGTTTATGACTGCTGTTATTAAACATCTGGCATTCAGAAGGAACCTGTGCTGTGATTTGGCACAAAACATATCCCCACCGTGACCCGTCAAAATCGCGGAGGACAAAATCGCGCTCGACGAAAGCGCGCATGTGACGTCATCACAGCGCGACGAAAAAAATTAAAAATTGAAATAAAATTAAAATTAAAGCAAGCCCATTCACATAAAGGTAAGGGTTAGGGTTAGGGTTAGGTTAAGGGTTAGGGTTAGGTTTAGAGCGTTAGGGTTACGTTTAGTGTTAAGGGTTAGCGTTAGGTTTAGCGTTATGTTAACGGTTAGGTTTAGGGTTAGATTTAGGGTTAGGTTAAGGGTTAGGTTTAGGGTTAGGTGTAGGGTTAGGTTTGGGGGGGGTAGGGTAAGGTTTTCGCTTTTTTTTTTACATTTTTCAATCACAGCGCGATGTTTTCGTCGCGCTGTGATGACGTCAAATGCGCGCTTTCGTCGAGCGCGATTTTGTCCTCCGCGGTTTTGTGGTGGAACCATCCCCACTACACTCCAGTTTTTGAAATGCTGGATCCTTTTTTTTTAAAAAAAAACCATATATTGGCAGAGAGCATCCCCAAAGCATCCACATTCTCATCTTTATTTTCAGAAAACAAAACTAACTTTCTAGTAACCTGAGGAGCTGCACCCTTCATTTGTCAATGCTAACGCTTGTTTAACGATCAAGGAACAAGAGAATTCTTCAAATGCCACAGCAGCTTCCCAAAGTGATCAACTTCAGGGAATTGGTTTTTAAAGCTCTTCTGATAATAGGCAAAATGGGTTTTTATTTGGGGTGTCTGTGTGTGTGTGTGTGCTACACAGATATTGCAAAGTGAGCACACTGATTTGAGAAAATGTTGCAGGGAAGCCTAGAAATAAATATTTATAGGCCAGCATTGAACTGAATTTAGTTCAAGACGGTTCCACCACAAAATCGCGGAGGACAAAATCGCGCTCGACGAAAGCGCGCATTTGACGTCATCACAGCGCGACGAAAACATCGCGCTGTGATCGAAAAATGTAAAAATAAAGCTAAAACCTTACCCTAACCCCCCCAAACCTAACCCTTAACCTAACCCTAAACCTAACCCTTAACCTAACCGTTAACGTAACACTAAACCTAACGCTAACCCTTAACCTAACGCTAAACCTAACGCGAACACTCTAAACCTAACCCTAACCCTTAACCTAACCCTAACCCTAACCCTTACCTTTATGTGAATGGGCTTGCTTTAATTTTAATTTTATTTCAATTTTTAATTTTTTTCGTCGCGCTGTGATGACGTCACATGCGCGCTTTCGTCAAGCGCGATTTTGTCCTCCGCGCTTTTGACGGGTCACGGACAAAACAAATGAAACATATCTCCTCTAAACAGTAAAATGACAAGATTCCAGAGTAAATATCCCTCTTTCATTTAAAGAGAAAGTGTTGGCTGCGCAGAAAGCCATTGAGTGCTACTGTACTTAAAGGGGATTTCAGAAAGGCAGAATAAAGTAATAATGCCTGGAAATCAGTCAATGTTTGAGGAAGGTGGATTCAATAGCAATACAGCCTGTTCCCAGTAAGTCCAGTCATTTTGAGAAGAAAACTGACATCCTCAAGGCATGTTACATCTAAGATGAACCCATAAAAGATATTAATTGCTGTCAGGCTGAGCCTCACAGGAAACTAGAAATACAAAACGTGGGACGCCCGAGGGCTTTTTTAGAGAGCTAAAATCTGTTCACTTGAACCACTAAATGTTCAAATGGCCATAAAGAAGAGGTTTCTTTTTTTTAAAAAAAAAAAAATCACAGTTCCCTGACAGGTTACAGCATACCTGTATTTTCTTTTGGGTATGTGTATAAATTTAAGCTACAATAGCAATAGCAATAGCAGTAGACTTATATACCGCTTCATAGGCCTTTCAGGCCTCTCTAAGCGGTTTACAGAGAGTCAGCATATTGCCCCCAACAATCTGGGTCCTCATTTTACCCACCTCGGAAGGATGGAAGGCTGAGTCAACCCTGAGCCGGTGAGATTTGAACCGCTGACCTGCTGATCTAGCAGTAGCCTGCAGTGCTGCATTTAACCACTGCGCCACCTTGGCTCTAATAGGTGCTTACAATAGGTGCTTACCTGCGTAATACATCTGCAGTGTATTGTTTTCCTTTTTTAAGGAAAAAGTTTTTTTGCTCTATTTTAGAAAAAAGAGCCTCTCTCAGAAGATTACAAAATGTAATCAACTCCACCCAGGACAATTATATTAAGGAGTATCGGAGTAGGGCTCTTAAGCTGTTCATCAGTGAGAAGTCATTTCACAAAATGGAAATTGTGGTGGAGCTTCAAGCGATCAAAAATGAAACCATCCTCCTCAAGATTGGAGTCTTTGCTATGACACAGTGAGAAACAGAAGCAAATAACCAGAGACAAGCATAAATTTGGACCACAAATGTGCTTTTTGCCTGATTGCCAACTTCTACTTTCAAAACAAATAACATATCTGACTGTACCAAGATCTCAGCATAAATCATAATATTATGAGTTAATGACAATAGAAAAAAACATCCACATTTGTGGCAAAATAATTGGGAAACTTGCACGAATTGATGGGAAATTCCATCAACAGCTATATACTCTCCCCTCCTCCTGTCCTTGTCTGTGTCAAACTATAAGATAGAACCTAAGTAGACCTGACCATGATTAAAATCGTGCCCCACCTCAACCCCCCCTCCCAATCTGTTGATGAGCTCATCCCTCTAGGCTCTCTCTCTCTCTCTCTAATTATTCCTTGGAGTAAAAGGAAGGAATCTAAGCTTTCTCCCTCTAACATCAGTCTTGCTCCCATATGAATTCTTTAAAGAACAGTGGAACCCAGTTTTTGTTGTGGTTCTGTGGTCCATCTCAACATTACAGGTGGTCTCAACAGACCGATTAATACCCTTTTTGATTTTTAAAGCTCAACACGCACACACACACACACACATAAATCATTTTAATATTTGGAGCGTCGCCTCTTTAAAATGATGTATATGAGGTTCCGGGCTAACTGTATAACAGAACAAAACCATGTTTTAATTCAACTGCAGCATCAATGCCAATACTACTGACAAATTAAGAAAATAATGTAGGGGCACGATCTTCTTAGTTTGCCAGACAACCTGGTTTTTGTAAAAATAAGCCCAGTTTCCATTATTAGTAAAAAATAACATCAGTCCAAGTTCAGATCACTCTGAATGTTTTCCACAATTTTTGCAGATCCTGTAACTGTGGACCACAACCTGAGCTTCCAAAAAGCATTTGTCTATGATTAGGTTTTTTCAGTTCTTTCTCCTTAGCTCCTAAAACTCTCATTTTTTTCCTTACAGGTTGCTTTTTAGCTCTTTGCTTAATTCTGAACTCTTTGTACAACCCTTTACTTTTATTTCTTAAAAGAATTTTCCCAGCCATCGTCAGAACTATTTTCATTATAAACTCCATTAGTTTTTAACCTCCTGAACGTTTCAAATTATCATGTCTGCTCAGTCAATTTCGGGGGCTTCTTAGTTGCAAGTACAATTAAATAAAACCACTGATTATATTACTGCATGGCAATTTATAGTAAAAGGTTACTGGGCTTGTTATTATTCTATTACACTTATATTTATGTTCCAGAGTACAGTACTTATTTTTCTCATCAAATGAGAATAAAATACTATTCTACTATTCTATATCAGAGCAGAATCTGATGTTATGGGAAGTGTCCATTTAGCATAGTTTTACTTTGCCTTTCCTCCATGTCGGAAATGATACGTCTAAGGCCCTCCCATGAATTTGCTGCCACGGGCATTGCGTACACATGTTTCTTAAGAGCAGGAAGATGCTGCAGATAAATTCATTCCGTCTTCCCAAAATGCCAGGAAGGAAAAACTTGGCATCGTTACTGCTGTACTTGACAGATTCACTTTACCTTGGTCTCACAAGCACTCTAGGCTCTGCTATCAGTCACCAAGCTTAATTGGCTGCGCCTGGCATTTAAACCGCATTCCAACAGCTAATGGCCAGCTACAAATGCCAGTAATTGCTCCCGCTATCTCAGAGACTGAGATCATCAAACTTGGTGTATTCATATTACATGTTCCAAGGGAGACATCCTGCCACTCATGCTGAGGATTCGAAAGACTCTAGCATCGCTGCTCCAAATTATCAGCCATTTTGTCCAACTTGATATTTTATAGAAAATAGATTCTCTGAAAATAAACTCTACCTGAATTCAAAATTTAACATTGTAGGACTGTTGCAAGGTTGACTGAATATCAGGGGGAAAGGGGCCAGAGGTGGGTTCCTACCAGTTCGCACCTATTTGGTAGAACCGGTTCGTCAAATCTACCGAACCGTTTAGAAGAGGTTCCACCAGTGGACCCGGAAAGCAGGCCACACCTACAGAAGAGGTTCCAAATTTTTTTGAAACCCACCACTGGTCCTTGGATATGATTATTCTACACTATCATGCTCTTATTTATAAAACTCAGTGCCTCTGTGAAAGGTAAGGATGACAACTGCGTTTGTGGTGCAATCAGAACATTGCGTGTGTTGAAGTTGTTTTAACGCAAACCAAAGATGCCTTTTAAAGAACAAGTTTACATCATATTCTTATGCATGCCAGTGCTGTGTGCGAGGTAATTTAAGGTGGTTCTGACAAGTGTTGTCGGCATCTTCATATCCGGTCACACGGGCGGCAAGCCACTTCCATCCGGTCACATGGGCGGCAAGCCACCCCCCACAAAGGAGGCCACACCCACAGAGTAGGTTCGAACAATTTTTGAAACCCACCACTGAAAGGGGGCATCTGAGGACCTCCCCTTCCCCCTTTTTTTGCTGATGGGCCCTGGCAGACTAGCTTGACAGTTATGGTATGTGGTAACAGTGCTCTAAACAATGCCAAGCATTGGAGGCCGTCTTCATTTTAATGTTCTATGAAAATTCAGAGTGACACCATGTCAAAAGGAATGTTGAGGAGAGCCAGGTGTTGCCTAGTTAAAAAAACCATCAGTGGTGAGGCTTGGTAGCTTCCCAAAGATGCAGATTAATGATATTGATCATACTTTCCTATGAAAAATAGTCCTTCCCCTTTACAGCATACAGTATGTATTCTAAAATTACCAAAACCACAGACCTAATATACTTTCCAAGTTACTCTCCCATTTATGTGGATAAAACACAGTGTCATTTCCTTGGTATAGTGCTGATAAGTGGTGCTGATAAGATTACTGCAATAATTTATAGGAATATTTAGGAAGCGTACTAACCTTTAATAATAACCACCGCAAAAATCAGTCTGATTTTTCTAAAGAATTTCAAGTATTATTTTTATCACTCTATTTTTCACATGTCTTTTCAGTGCTTGGACAGCTACTAAGCTGGCTGTTGCATTGAGTACGTCAATAAGCTAGCATTTCTATGAAGGGTGTAGCATTTCCACAGCAAAGAGCTCGTTCCAGAGGGTCGGAGCAGCCACAGAGAAGGCTCTCCTCCGGGTGGTCGCCAGTCGGCATTGGCCGGCGGATGGAATTCGGAGGAGGCCTAATCTGTGGGATCTAATCGGTCTATTGGAGGTAATTGGCAGCAGGCGGTCTCTCAAGTACCCAGGTCCAATACCATGAAGGGCTTTATAAGTGACGACTAGCGCCTTGAAGCGTATCCGAAGACCGATAGGCAGCCAGTGCAGCTCGCGGAGGATAGGTGTTACGTGGGTGAACCGAGGTGCACCCATGATCGCTCACGTGGCTGCATTCTGGACAAGCTGAAGTCTCCGAATGCTCTTCAAGGGCTGCCCCATGTAGAACAATCTATGAGGTAAGGTTTAGTCTCTAAAAGAATTTATGCCACACTGCTGCATATCTTTTGATTTTTTTTTGAAAGACAGTCAGCAGTGGAGTTCCTCAAAAAATGAACGAAATGTGTATTTTAGCAGAGGCAATTCTGGACCCCAGACATAAGAGAAGGACCATCTGGAATTGGATAAATGTCTGTATCTTGTATTTTCATCCAGAATTCCCAGAAAAGTCCCATCATCTGCCACCTTACAAAATGACTGTGGGTCTCAGAATAAAAACGTATTAGGTGCTACACAGCAGTATGGCCTCTTTGGAACTAGCTGGCATGCAGCCAGGCTGGCGCCCCCAGCTCCATCTACTTCTAGGCTGCAGGATTTGCCAGCTCCTTCGTGGCAGCTGAAAGAACTGACCCAGGCAGCAGCAGGAAGAGAGGACAGAACAGTATTTCTACCTCTGATCTGCAGGAAGCATCTAATGAGGAGATGCAAAACAAGGGGGAGGGAGTAAATCTGGAGTTCATTCCCATAACAAATATAATAAATAATATAATAAATATAATATAATAAACATAATAAACATAATAAACACAATAAACATAATATAATATAATAAATATAATATAATATAATATAATATAATATAATATAATATAATATAATATAATATAATATAATATAATATAATATAATATAATATAATATAATATAATATAATATAATATAATATAATATAATATAATATAATATAATATAATATAATAAATATAATATGTATGTATGTATGTATGGTAGGGTAGGGTAGGGTACGGTAGTAGTGTAGTGTAGGGTAGTATAGTAGTGTAGGGTAGTGTAGGGTAGTGTTGGGTAGTAGTGTAGTGTAGTGTAGTATTGTAATGTAATGTAATGTAATGTAATGTAATGTAATGTAATATAATAAATATAGTATGGTAGGGTAGGGTAGGGTAGGATAATATAGTAGTGTAGTGTAGTGTAGGGTAGGGTAGTATAGCATAGCATAGCATAGCAATGTAATGTAATATAATATAATAAATATAGTATAGTATAGTATGGTATGGTAGGGTATGGTAGGGTAGTATGGTAGGGTAGGGTAGTATAGTAGTGTAGTGTAGCGTAGCGTAGCGTAGCGTAGCATAGCAATGTAATGTAATATAATATAATAAATATAGTATAGTATAGTATAGTATAGTATAGTATAGTATAGTATAGTAGGGTAGGGTAGGGTAGGGTAGGGTAGGGTAGGGTAGGGTAGGGTAGGGTAGGGTAGTATGGTAGGGTAGGGTAGTATAGTAGTGTAGTGTAGTGTAGTGTAGTGTAGTGTAGCGCGCATAGCATAGCAATGTAATGTAATATAATATAATAAATATAGTATAGTATAGTATAGTATAGTATAGTATAGTATAGTATAGTATAGTATAGTATGGTATGGTATGGTATGGTATGGTATGGTATGGTATGGTATGGTAGGGTAGGGTAGGGTAGGGTAGGGTAGTATGGTAGGGTAGGGTAGTATAGTAGTGTAGTGTAGTGTAGTGTAGTGTAGTGTAGCGCGCATAGCATAGCAATGTAATGTAATATAATATAATAAATATAGTACAGTATAGTATGGTATGGTATGGTAGGGTAGGGTAGGGTAGGGTAGGGTGGTAGGGTAGGGTAGTATAGTAGTGTAGTGTAGTGTAGTGTAGGGTAGGGTAGGGTAGCGTAGCGTAGCATAGCATAGCAATGTAATGTAATATAATATAATAAATATAGTATAGTATAGTATAGTATAGTATAGTATAGTATAGTATAGTATAGTATAGTATAGTATAGTATAGTATAGTATAGTAGGGTATGGTAGGGTAGGGTAGGGTAGGGTAGTATGGTAGGGTAGGGTAGTATAGTAGTGTAGTGTAGTGTAGTGTAGTGTAGTGTAGTGTAGCGCGCATAGCATAGCAATGTAATGTAATATAATATAATAAATATAGTACAGTATAGTATGGTATGGTATGGTAGGGTAGGGTAGGGTAGGGTAGGGTAGGGTGGTAGGGTAGGGTAGTATAGTAGTGTAGTGTAGTGTAGTGTAGGGTAGGGTAGGGTAGCGTAGCGTAGCATAGCATAGTAATGTAATGTAATATAATATAATAAATATAGTATAGTATACTATGGTATGGTATGGTAGGGTAGGGTAGGGTAGGGTAGGGTAGGGTAGTATAGTAGTGTAGTGTAGTGTAGTGTAGTGTAGTGTAGGGTAGGGTAGCATAGCATAGCATAGCATAGCATAGTAATGTAATATAATATAATATTAGCTTCCATAAGGTGAAGCTAGGCAAAATCACATCAGATACCTGTACAATTCAAGACTCTATCACTATAACCTGACTATAACTTCATATTGCCCATTCCATGATATAAAAGCCTTATTCCATCCACTTGTTTCTCAACTCCTTGTGGTATGGTTATTAACCAAATAAAATGATGTAATCCTGGGACAGAAAGTAGGCGTTTTTTTGTAAATATTTACTCAGAGGATCAAGTGACTGCCACAAACCTGTCCTAACCTGTACCCTGCAATGATTTGGAAAAGCTCAATCAATGCTGTATGTTTTAGAAACATCTTACAAGTTGGGAGGAGAAATAAAAATAAGTGCCATTTCCTGGGTTTTTTCCCCTTCACTGGCAATGATACAAATGTAAAAGTGCACCATCTATCAATAAGAATCAGCCTTGAGTCAGAAGCAGGGCCTAGAATAGCAATAGCACTTAGACTTATATACCGCTTCACAGTGCTTTACAGCCCTCTCTAAGCGGTTTACAGAGTCAGCATATTGCTCCCAACAATCTGGGTCCTCATTTCATCCACCTTGGAAGGATGGAAGGCTGAGTCAACCTTGAGCCGGTGAGATTTGAACCGCCGAACTGCAGATAACAGTCAGCTGAAGTAGCCTGCAGTACTGCACTCTAACCACTGCACCACCGGTTATTTTAAAGAATAAAACTTGGAATCTCCTGGGTATGTTTGTTTGTTTTGTTTGTTTTATTAGTTTTGTATGCCGCCCACTCCCGAAGGACTCTGGGCGGCTCACAATAAAACAGGGAAAGGGGGATAAATAGGACAAAACAACAATTTAAAAATACACAACATTCACAATTGAAGCGGGGCTGGATACATCAACAGCCCCCAGCCTGCCGGAACAGCCAAGACTTAGTAGCTTTACGGAGGGCCGGGAGGGTAGTAAGGGTCCGGATCTCCATGGGGAGCTCGTTCCAGAGGGCCGGAGCAGCAACAGAGAAGGCTCTCCCCCGGGGGGTCGCCAGCCGGCATTGGCAATGAAGCACTGCTCCCACACACAGGCTTCAGTGTCTTTGGGGGTGGGCAGGGAAGGATCTATATGAGACTTGGAGGTGCTTGTCATGAATGAGATGATTAAGTGATCTCTCAATTGAATGGTTGAAAGATTTTATTCTTCCTTTCCATTTTTCTTCTTCTTTTTGCTATGAATTATTCTTTTTCCTTAGTAAAAAGAGAACCATCTGTTAAGGCAAATTGATTATCTGTCTTCTAATGATGCTGGAACATTATGTTGGAACGGTTCACCGACAAAACCGCGAAGCCCTTATCCGCGCTGACATAAGCGCGGAGGGCAAATCCGCGCCGTCCGAAGCTGTTGTTGGTGTGCTTCTTCGCTAATTTGTCGGCACGATTTAGAACTCGCGGTTTTCTTGACGCGGTTTCGTCGGCGCGCTTTTGTCGAGCGCGCATTTGACGGTGAACCGATGGGGCCAACCTGCTCCAATTACCTGAGATATGTATAATGTAAAGTTAAACGGGGAAAAAAAATGAGCATGCATCCATGTAGAAAAGCCCAGTGGGGTAGGATGTTCAGCATAGGATGCTTTCCCTATTCTCACCCTTCTTGCTGTTAGGTAAAATTGTTAGTCCCTAATGAACCAAGCCTGAATTCTAGCATATAAGATAATGAAAAGGCAGAACTCCTCCAAGAGGGTACGGTCATTAACTTCTGTTCCCTAGACCTCATTTTAGGCCAGCTTTCCTTCATTTGCAACAATTAGAGCTTTCCAAACACAAGGGAATCTAAAATGGTATTTTGTCTTCTTCCCAATTAGAGCAAAGGAACAGCAGGGTATGCTGTTGCTAATTACAGGCTTGCTATGGTGTCAGATTTTTTTTTCCTGGAGCTTTGATTAGAGAGAGATTTGCCCCATAGGTTCCCATCCTCTGAAGTGCTGCTTTAATAGATGAATCTGAGGCTTCCTGTCCCTTCTACATTCCTCACAATTTGATAAAGCAGAAGGCTACTTCCAGGGGTGGGTTTCAACCGGTCCGCGGCGATCCGCGTGGACCGGTTGGTCGGTGAACCCGGAAGTAAGTAACTTCCGGGAACGCCGAAGGGCCCACCCGCCCACCCGCGCTCCTTACCGGTCTTTGAAGGCTTCTGTGCTTCCACGCAGGCGCATGGCACATACAGCGCCTGCACGATTCCCCGCGAGCATCTGGAGCGTCGCGCAGGCGCTAAGAAGCATGTGTGAACTGCGTGCGTGCATGAGGATGCCGCCGGCCCCGTTCCAACCGAACTGGTTGGAACAGGATAAGCAACCCACCACTGGCTACTTCTTATGTATTTTAATTGAATAACTTAATGATAAAAACATGAACACTTGCTATAGACGAACAAATGAAGAATTGCAGAAGCAAAACTGTTAAAGGAGTTGCACATGCTGCTTGGATGTTGTTGTTTTTTCAAAAGACCACTGAGGAGCTACATGGAAGTACCCCAAAAGACCAATTTCTACATTGATTACAAGAAGACTGCCTGTTTGCGCTGATGCCACATATTATCATATATGGTGGACGTGTAAAAAGGTTAACGCATTTTGGATAAAAATATGGTGGATTATGCAAAATGTTCTTTAAAAAAGGATAAAGTCTACCCCTCAGTTATTCCTGTTAGGTATAATTACTGACTGTACAGTTATAGAGACTAACTTGATTTTGCATTTAATAACGGCAGCGAGACTGTTGGTGGCGCAATACTGGAAGAAGGAAGATTTGCCTACTATTCAAGAATGGACATTAAAAGTAACAAACCTAGCAGAGATGGCTAAAATATCAGCATATCTCAAGGATCACTCCAATGAGAGATATAAATTGGAGTGGAGAAGATGGATTGACTATACTCAAAATAAATATAATAAATATAAATAAGAAATTCCAGATAGTTTTTGACCGAAGAAACAAGGAATGATATAATCTGTTTAGAGTTAGCCTAGCAAAGAGGAGTTAAAGCTCAAATGAAAGATGATACTAACTTTCTTTAAGTTTATTCTAGAATATCTTTGTTAAAGATTTATACCCTGTATTGGTTCTGGGAAGTCGGGGGGGGGGGAGGTTGGGAGGTGGTGGGGTTCGGGTGGGGGTTCCACCACAAAACCGCGTTCGACTAAAGGGCGCTCGACGAAACCGCGTAGCTGACGTCATCACAGCGCGACAACAGCGCGGAGAAAAAAGCACGCTGTAAACGCTAAACCTAAAATTAACCCCTAAACCTAACCCCCCTAAACCTAATCCTAAACCTAACCCTAAACCTAACCCTTAACCTAACCCTAAACCTAACCCTAAACGTAACCCTTAACCTAACGCTAAACCTAATCCTAACCCTTAACCTAACCCTAACCCTTAACCTAACCCTAAACCTAACCCTAAACCTAACCCTTACCTTAACTTGAATCGGCTTGCTTTCAAAGCGCCATTTAAAGCGCCCTTCTTTCTCCGCTCTCGCTGTTATCGCCCTGTTGATGACGTCAGCGACGCGGTTTAATCGGGCGCGCTTTAGTCGAGCGCGGTTTTGTCGTGCCACGCGGGTGGGGAGGGCAGGGGGGGGGAGGTAAATATTTGTAAAAGTTTTTTTTCCTAAAAATTTCAATAAAAAAAAAGATTGCCCGTTATAGTTATAATATGAAAACCCATTTTAATAGAAAGTTTTTTGTTTTTTTTTAGAAAAACATACAGGATAACGATTAAAACAGTTTGGCTGGAGAAAGATTCTGAGGATGACTTCCTTCAGTGAACAAAAAGCAAATAAAAAAATAAATAAAACGTATCCTATAATCAATTATTTCAAAGAAGACTCGGATGCGGATACACACACATGAGTGCAACCATCAGCCAGAATTGGAAAGTCTAGATGCTGTTTCTCTGCAGCTAGAAATGTAATTAAAGTAACGAGGAACAGCTGTACAAGGTGATGAACTCTCCACCCCCCCCCCCCCGTTTATAACAACAATGTGCAATAATGACCCAGCCATGATCAAAGGCAAACTGTTTGCCATTAGATAACTCTCCCATTTGGGACGCTATGTAAAAGCATAGAGGGTGGTTACTGAAGTTGGCACGTGTTTTAATGCAACATTACCAAATGTTTAGAATATCACCAGAATTGCTCTTTTATTAAATTCATTCTCACTTTTAACAGGAACTGTCAGCCTCTGTTTTGCTGCTTGCTTCTCGGCTGCCATTGAAAAGGGGAGGGAGCCAAGGTGGCGCAGTGGTTAAATGCAGCACTGCAGGCTACTGCTAGATCAGCAGGTCAGCGGTTCAAATCTCACCGGCTCAGGGTTGACTCAGCCTTCCATCCTTCCGAGGTGGGTAAAATGAGGACCCAGATTGTTGGGGGCAATATGCTGACTCTCTGTAAACCGCTTAGAGAGGCCTGAAAGCCCTATGAAGCGGTATATAAGTCTACTGCTATTGCTATTGCTATTTGGGCGAGGGAAATAATCTGTACAGGAGGACTGTTAATTGGGGGTTGTTCTCACCATCTTCTGCGCGTGTGGCAAGGAGGGGAGTTTCCCGCCAAGGCCAACTGTCCGGCATACCAACCTGGTGATGATTTTTGAAGATATCTCCCACCTGACAGCTGTGGAGATATTGGATTGGACTATGGGCTGGGCTTAGCAATAGCAATAGCAGTTAGACTTATATACCGCTTCATAGGGCTTTCAGCCCCCTCTAAGCAGTTTACAGAGTCCGCATATCGCCCCCACAATCTGGGTCCTCATTTTACCCACCTCGGAAGGATGGAAGGGTGAGTCAACCTTGAGCCGGTGAGATTTGAACCGCTGAACTGCAGATAACAGTCAGCTGAAGTGCCTGCAGTACTGCATTCTACCCACTGCGCCACCTCGGCTCCTACCAAGGGGAGGGGAATGGGTCCTGTATTGATATCTAATGCTTTCGCGCGCTTTTGCTCAGATCCAGCTTTGCCTAGCTTCTATTTACTTATAATCAGTAAAAGTTCTCTTAGTTCTGCAAAATGGAGTGGAGTGGTTTCTTTCTTGGTTATTAAGTGAAGCAACATCTGACAGGAACAGGATTCCAATCTTCTTGTGACTGGCTATGTTCCTGTGCTATCCAAGGAGGTTCTTTCATCCTAGTAAAAGAATCTGAACACATAAACCTGATGATAGAATCTGAAGCGATGACGGCCGTATCAATATGTTCCCACTACTGTATCTAATAACTGATGCTATCGTACACTTAATTTCAGGACTTACGTTAACCTTAAAGTTCATTGCCATCGAGGGATTTGAACCCAGGCCTCCAAAGTTCAAATCAAACTGCCGAAACACTGCAGTACACAAGGTAAGGCATGCAATGGACATCAACATCAATCTTCAGCTACTATTTTTCCACTGAATAAAATGTTTGCTAATTAAAACTAGCCAGATATCATCTGCATGTCTATGCATTGAAACTCTACCCCACAATTGCTGCCTTAGCTATTTCATCTCTTCCCCTCTGCCTTCCAGCATTTGGTGGTCATACCAAAGCTATTTTAGGTACAGCTGTTGCCAGGAATGCTGGTAGCACGTGTTGCTGAGTGCCATCTGTTTTATTTTTCTTTCCTTTTTTGCTCCAGTCACATCCAATGCTCTCCAGCATGACATCAAATTTCCTTGTGATTTTTAAGAGAGAGAGCACACCATTTTACTTGCTGCAAAGCATGACCTTCAAATTATGAAATTCACCCAAACAACTAATCCTAAACTAACCAAAACTAATGAGTTAATGGGAAACTTGAGAGGTGGCGCAGTGGTTAGGGTGCAGTACTGCAGCCACTTCAGCTGACTGCTAGTTCTGCAGTTCGGTGGTTCAAATCTCACCGGCTCAGGGTTGACTCAGACTTCCATCCTTCCGAGGTGGATAAAATGAGGATCCAGATTGTGGGGGCAATATGCCGACTCTGTAAACCGCTTAGAGAGGGCTGAAAGCCCTATGAAGCGGTATATAAGTCTAACTGCTGTTGCTATTGCTATAACTGTTCTGACCCCCCTCGTCCCACACCAACACACTCCGAGTCAAAGATACTTTACGGAATTTATTAACAGACGGACAGGTCCTTGGCAGCAAACCGACACAGATAAGCCTTGGCAGCAATCCAACACAGATAAGCCGTGGCAGCAATCCAGCCTGCCAGGCTCACAATACTGTTCTCCAACATTCGTTAATGCGTTGACTTCTGCAAAGGGGTGTGTGCACAAGCAGTCCTTTTATAGTCTGGAGAGGAGCCTAAGTACCACCAGCTGAGTGCAATTACCTCCTGTAACTGCGCAACTGTTCCTTACGCCTATTAGCTCGCCGGTGCCGGGTATCCAGGAAGAACTCACTGCTGACATCAGGATCACACTCCCTTGTCTCCTCCCCACTGGTCCAAGGCTCAGGCGCCTCCTGGTGGCCAACCAGCCTCTCTGCACCCTGCTCGGAGTCGGAACCCTGTCCAGGGTCCTCCGCATCCTCCAGAGCCAACTCATAGGGCCCCTCGCTGTCGGAGTCTGGTGGCAGCTCCAACGGCTCCTGCTGGGCCACAACAGGAAACTAATAGGAAAACAGTGCGATTCAGAGACATTATTTTGGCCTTCCTTCACAATTTTTTTCCTAGGTACTTATTCTGCCCTTTCCACCTTACTGTTGCTACTGCTTATCATATCTTGCACCCAGCCCTACTTGATGCATTGATTTTTCTCTTCATTTCAAGACTGCCAGGTTGTTCTTGAATGTCAATGTAGTAATATGTTTCAACTGATAAGTTATATTCCTGTGCATTTTGTAACTTTTGTTTTCCTTTAAAAATCAAAATCTCATTTCTTTCTTGTAACACTGCCTATAATGCCTTCCTGAAAATAAACAGAAATGAGTAAACTATACTGCATGGTAAACATTTCACAAATACTCCTGTGATTACTCAAACCACAAAATGCTAATGGATAAGATACAAGTAGCCTTCCACTCACTGATAGTTGCCTCTTATGCATTCTTCCCTTCAGCAGCACCCTGGCCAGTGCCCGTTCAATGCAAGGTTTGCATACATTCTAGTCACTCAATGATACCATCCTGTTCTGACCCCCCTTCTCGGCCAGGAACAAAAGCCAAAACAGACGTACAAAAGAATGTTTTAATCAGTCCAGGCTCTCATTGGCTGCAAGCCCAAAATAAACAAAGAGATAATCACTCTGGCAAAAAGTCCTACACTCCGACGCAGCACTGCAAACAGGCTTCTCACAGCAACTCACTTCTCCAAGTTGGTTTCTGTTAATTCATGAACGTGAACGACAACGTTGACTCCTGCAACCAGGGCGTGGCACAAACAGTCTCTTTTACACTCAGGAGAGGATCTTAATCATCATCAGCTAAGCACAATCATCTCCTACAATTACGCAGTTGTTCTTTACGTCGAGTAGCCCTTCGTCTGCGTGCATCCTGAAACAACTCCCAAATGTTTTCCTGAACATTCCCTTTGATCCAATGCTCTGCCGCCATCTGGTGGCCAACCAGTCTCTCCGCGCCCTGCTCGGAGTCGACACCCTGTCCAGGGTCCTCCACCTCCTCCAAGGCTGACTCGTAAGACCCTGTTGGAGTCTGGCGGCAGCGCCAACGGCTCCTGCCGGGCCACAACACCATCCCAACAAAGTAGGGCAAATGAGGCAATGCAGCATTATCCTCGGATAAACAAGTAGTGTGATGTGCAAGAGGGAATATTTGTATATCTGCATCTAATAAGTTCCAAGAAATTAGTTAGAGGTCTTATCTAGGTGACCTGCTGCTAAAGGCTAAATTTGACACAGCAGGGACACCAGAGGATTTATATCTTGATATTGTCTGGCTTATTTTTCAGGCAGTCTGTGACATCAAATTTAATATCACAACAGGACATGGTTGTGTGTGAAGTGAACTTTCCTTGAAGGATGTGAACTAAAATTTTGGATGCAAAGAAATGGTAACACAAGGGACATTCATTTTTCTCATGACTTTTATCATAAATTTCCAGGATTCAACTTATTCCAACCTCACACTAGCAGAATAGAATTTCTGTTATGGTCACTGGCCAGAATTTCAAACAGAAACACATAAATAAAAAAGTAAAATTGAAACAAGGTAAAATATTACAACTGGTGGGTGGGCTCATAAATGAATAGGTCTGCCTAATTTTACAGGCTATGGAACAAAATGTAGCTTTGTTCAAGGAGACTGAATCAATACTGGTCCGATAATAATAACAACTGTACATTTAAAAGATCAGAATTTCCTGGGTGGTTTACCAGGTAAAATATTATAAGGTGGGTCCTTGAATCTGAGCCGAGGTGGCCACAGTGGTTAAATGCAGCACTGCAGGCTACTTCAGCTGACTGCAGTTCTGCAGTTCGGCTGTTCAAATCTCACCGGCTCAGGGTTGACTCAGCCTTCCATCCTTCCAAGGTGGGTAAAATGAGGACCCGGATTGTTGTTGGGGGCAATATGCTGACTCTGAAAACCATTTAGAGAGGGCTGAAAGCCCTATGAAGCGGTATATAAGTCTAACTGCTACTGCTATTGCTATTGCTAATCCTTGTAGAACAGAGGTGTCAAACTCATGTCTTCGTCATGTGATGTATTGGGACTTTTCAATTCAGCATAAATTAGGCAAAGAAAGAGGAGGAGGAGGAGGAGGAATATATCCCCCCTCCAACTTTTCTGTTTTTATCTATTAAGCAATTATAGCAGGGGAAACCATTTGCATTGCTGTAATTTTCCCCCCCTTTTCCATATATACCTACCCTATTTTTCGGAGTATAAAATGCACCAAGATTTTGAAGAGGTAAATTTAAAAAAAAAAAAGCTTTTGCACTCTGCATACCTCCCAAATCCTCTACACATTTTTGTGCAGTGGGTGGTGTTTTGGGAGGCCACAAATGCTGTATTCAGTGTATAATATGCACCCAGATTTTCACCCTCTTTTTTTGGGGGGGGGGGGAAAGGTGTGTTTTATACTCCAAAAAATATGGTAATAAAGATATCAGATTTGTGAATTAATGAAAAAAAAAACCTGACTCGTGACTTCTTCTATCCTATCAGCTGTCCATCAAAATGCCAAGGGCACTATTTTTTATGCACCGTTGACACCAAGATGCTGGGAGGGAAATGCACTCTTATAATCCAGGGCTTCTTAATTTTTACCTTTACATTTTGCAGTATTTTCCCTTGAACATAATCACATATTTACCAGGTGTTTTTTTTAAGCAACAGTTATATGAATTGCTGTTATATTAAACAGAGTAGGGATACCAAATAGTAAAAAAAAAATACACATTTATATACTGTATGACAGTTTAGTCCTTGCAGAAACACTCTTAAGAAAATTAAAGTCTTAACTAAGCAACTCCAAGAAATAGCAGGAGACATTTTAAACCACCGTAAAAAGATTCTGCACTTATTCCCAAAGGCCAAGATTAAATGGCTATAAATCCGAGGCTGTAAACTTCAACATCTTAGTAATCTAAAAGCTTCCTACTTGCAATTTAACAGGAACGTTACTAATTCAGGTAAATCCAACAAAGCAAATGAACAGTTCAGTATCAATTCAGAATGACACTGCTTATATAGCCTTTCCTGGAACATTTCTAAAAGGCTTTTAGTTCAGGCAAGATTATTAGAGTACAGCGGGATGTGGTTTCTTGAATGCGAAATATTAGCTTAGAACGCAAAGTTTCTTTATATAATTACCAAGCTTAGTAGCTCCCTCTGGTGGATAGTCAGGAAACTGACCCTCAGAAGGAACACTCACAGTTCGTCGAAGGCAACGCCCTTTGGTGGGCTCTGCTGGCTGCTCTTGTCCTCCTTCGACTGCTACCTGTACATGAAAAGAATACAGGGATGATACAATTTTCAGCTTTCAATATAAATAACTGGAAGAACAACTTATTTTTTTTCCTGATTCAAAAGTCTTTGCTATTACCCTAATGCACATTGCAGATATTTCATAGGTATCTGAGCCACGATTTAAAACTCAGTATGCCTAGAAGGGTACCTAAAGCCTGGGACATGCTGTGCGTAACATCTGGCAATCCCTTTTCTAAATTATATGTTTCTCTTCTTTCAAAAAAAAAAAGTACAGTGATATAATCAGTGGGGATAATGATTGTGGTTGAGGTGAAAGCAATACTCATGAATGCTCAACCACTATCAAGATTGTGCCTACAGTGAGTTTGTGTTGATATCTTCATATGATAAATTTTAGACACTGAACTCTGAATTCATTTTTTCGTCTAGCTTCCTTGACTGCCTTCTGATATACTAAATGTGGTTCAAGTTTACTTGAGAGACCGCCTGCTGCCAATTACCTCCCACAGACCCATTAGATCTCACAGGGTTGGCCTCCTCCGGGTGCCATCTACCAGCCAATGCCACCTGGCTATTACCCGGGGGAGGGCCTTCTCTGTGGCAGCTCCGGCCCACTGGAATGGGATTCGGACCCTCACCTCTCTCCAGGCCTTCCGAAAAGCCGTCAAAACCTGGCTTTGCCGGCAGGCCTGGGGGTGATGAGTTCCCTCCCCTCTCGACATGTATGGTTGTGCAACTGTTGTTTACTTTTATTATTTGTATTTTGTTTTTTTATGTTCCCCTTTTCCCCCTTGAATTGTTCGCTGCCCTGAGTCCTCCCGGAGAAGGGCGGCATACAAATAATAAAATTCTATTCTATTCTATTCTATTCTATTCTACTTGTTCAACTGTGCAGTACAGAAAGCATGATATCAGATTTTCATCCCTCAGGCAGTTGAGCTGTCAAATTGAGTTGCATATATAATATACTGAAAAAAAGAGAAAATTATTAAGCGCAGAAACTGAATTATAATAGGATGAGCTTTTGTAAAATGAGTTTAAATAAGGATTTTGAGAATCATGATCCAGAAGTAGCAGCTTGAAATTACAATATTGCTCCCTGAAACACTAGGAAATCAAGTTATGACAGCCTTGTGTAAAAAAATTTACTAAAGAACTTCACTGATTTCCTTCATTTTGGACTTTTAGCTAAAAGGTCTGTTTTCAATTGGACACAATTTTGACAGTGTCGGCATTTTAACTTATGGTTTTAGATATGCTTGTTCTCAGTATATATTCAAAGTGATGGGTATGTGTAATTTCATAGTATTTATGGGGGTTAATTATTAAATTAATTTGCAGTTTGTTTATTTCTCCCATCAAAAGAATGGAAAATCCAGCAAGAAATTCGAACAGTGTAAAGCTTTTTCCAAACCATTTCTGCAAAAATGCATCAACTTCTAAATAATTAAGTGGGAAACTATCAACTGGAACTAGCTTACAACTGATAAATAATTGTCTCACCACTTGCCAATATTTCTCTAGTAACTTTAAAATGTTTCAAGCTCTAGTCAGACTTGTTATAATTGATTACAAATGGACTTTTTTTAAAATACAAAGTGTGAATCACAATGCCAGCACTACTCTCTTCCCAGGTAAATAGCAATAGCAATAGCAGTTAGACTTATATACCGCTTCATAGGGCTTTCAGCCCTCTCTAAGCGGTTTACAGAGTCAGCATATCGCCCCCACAGTCTGGGTCCTCATTTCACCCACCTCGGCTGAGTCAACCTTGAGCTGAGTCAACCTTGAGCCGGTGAGATTTGAACCGCTGAACTGCAGATAGCAGTCAGCTGAAGTGGCCTGTAGTACTGCACCCTAACCACTGCACCACCTCGGCTCTGTAAAGATTTGCAGACCTTGTATGGTCTAAATCATAATCAGACAAGCGGATTTGCACTTGTGCAAAAGGATTTCCCTTCCAAAATAGCAGTATGGTGGGGGCCATAACTGGAATGACTGAGCAATTTGGCCCCCTGGCTTCAGATCCTATAGAATATCCAATGCCACCTGTGTAATACCAGTAAAACAGAGTCTCTCTTGACCCTTCCCGTGTGTCTTCCAATATTGGTCCGTGGTGAGTACACAAGTCCTCACTTTTGCACAAGTGAAAACCCACTTGTCTAATTCTGATTTATACCATTGAGAGATTGCAAATCTTCATCTGGGAAGAGAGGAATGCTGGCCTTCTGAATCACACTGTGTATTAAAAAAAAATATGTGAGAAGTAATTTCCTGGAATGAAACATGGTTGGCAAGAAAGCAGATCTCTACTGTTCTCAATTTTCTGATTCAAAAGTGGTAGGCTATATTCGATTTGCCCTCCAAGGATCTATTCAGATGCCAGGAACATTCAGATCAACCTTCCCAGAAATATGTAGAACTGCACCCACTGATCAAGTGGTCGACTGTCTCGTCTTTCTCATTATAGAGGCGACATTTGCTGTTGGTGGTAACATGTTGAATTTTTGCCTTCATGCAGTTTGTGGCTAAGGCTTGTTCTTGAGCTGCCAAAATAAAGCCTTCTGTTTCTTTTTTCAGTGCTCCTGATCTTAACCAGTTCCAAGTTAGCTTTTGGTCAGCTTTGCCTTCAATACTTTTCAAGTATTGGCTATGCATAGCTTTGTTTTCCCAATTCTCAGCTCGCTTCTCAATTACTTCTTTCTTATATTCAGCTTTTGACTTAGTTGTCTTTAAAAGGCCTCTTTTATTTACTTCCTTAATCATTGGTTCTTCATTTTTCTAGATGTAGTCATTCAATCTCTGTCTTTCTTCTTCCACTGTCTGTTTTACTTGTAGGAGTCCTCGACCACCCTCTGCTCTTGGTAGATACAATCGGTCAACATCACTTTTAGGGTGCAAGGCATGATTCATTGTCATAAGCTTCCTTGTTTTTCTGTCCAAATTGTCCAACTCCATTTTGGTCCAGTGAATTATTCCTGCAGAGTATCGAATAACAGGTGTAGCCCAGGTATTTATGGCTTTTATATTGTTTCCTCCATTCAATTTGGACTTTAATATCGTGCAGATTTGTCGAATGTATTTGGCTGACATTGATTCCTTGACTTTATTATGCATTAAGTCAGAGGCCTCTAAAATCCCCAAGTACTTGTAACCTTCTTCTGGTTTTATTGCCTTTATCATTTCTTCATTCTCAAGTTCTATTCCATAATCTTCTATGACCTTGCCTGCTTTGATTGCCATTGTTGCACATTTGTCAATTCCAAGCTGCATGCCAATATCTTGGCTAAATTCTTTTGTGCTTTCAATTAATGAATTCATTATTATTATTATTGGTTAATCTTTGGAGAGATTCACAGCTTTTGGGGCTGGTTGGTAGCTCAACAGCTCGAGTCCTAACCAAGGACGTAGGAACTGTTAAGGTAACGTCGGAGGATGTAAGCTGTTCCAAGTAGGGTGGTTTTTTCTAGAATCAGAATGTTCAAGTCAGGTAAATTTTCCAAATAGTGAGGTAGCCCTTGGAACAACAACACAATTTCTTTTTCCACAGTTGCTCAACTTCAATTTGCAAGTCCTGGTACTTTGTGATTATTATTGTTGTTGTTATTGTTATTATTATGTGGTTAATATTTGGTGAGATTCACAATCTTTGGGGCTGGTTGGTAGCTCAACAGCTCGAGTCCTAACCAAGGACCTAGGAACTGTAAAGGTAATGTCGGAGGATATAAGCTGTTCCAAGTAGTAGTAGTAGTAGTAGTAGTAGTAGTAGTAGTAGTAGTAGTAGTAGTAGTAGTAGTAGTAAGTAGTATTCATTGGTATTGAGGGGCCTGATAATTAATGTCTCTGTTACAATGAGGTATCATGTTCTGTTTGTTTTCAGTTTTGAGTATCATGCTCATTTATCAAGTTTTTAATCTAATGGGTTCTTCCAAGTCATGAATCTCCCATCTTACTGTATGCCCTAAATATTTCCATTCTAAGTGTATGTAACACCTTGTATTATTCTCTGTTGAAGGACATCTTGCTCCCCTTAGTCCAGTCTTCCAACTTGTTTATTTATTTATTTTTATAACAAACTTCTAAACTGCCCATCTCCTTCACATAGAGGCTCTGGACAGTATACAGTTTAATCAATATAATACATTAAAAACTGAATAATTTAGGATTGATTTGTTTAATGTAAAACAACATTATGAAACTACAGAAATGAAGAGTTCCAAGATGGGGAGAGACTAAGAGTTGTTAATGCAGGTGTGTGTGTGTGTGTGTAAGAGAGAGAGGGAGGGAGGGAGGGGCTACACAGCCAGCTTTTCATCCATATGATGAAATCCCACTTTCCAAAGTGGAAACCCACTTTGTTCAGATTGCATTATTATCTCGTTCTATTATCCTATGTATTGTCTAGTCCTTCCAATCTTTTTCACCTGCAAATCTGATAACCAACCAATCAATACCATTATCCAGGTCATTAATAAAAATGTTAATCTTATTCCCAAGAAAGATCCCCAAGGAACATGCTGATCCCTGCTCTCCAACTCAACCTAGAGCCATTCATGTTGACATTCTGAATATGGCTACCCAGCCAGTTATGGAACTATCTTAATGTAGTGCCAGCCAACCCTCATTTTAACAGCTTGCCAATGACAATTTATGCATAACTTGGCAGACATTTTGCTGAATCGCATTCTCCTTATTCAATAAAATAGTTATTTTGTCGAAGGAGACAAGGCTTGTCTCATTTGACCTATTTTTGACAAAGTCATGCTGATGCTTAGCAATCATAGCATTGTCTTCAAGCTACTTTTACAAATAGCCAGTTTTATCGTTTGCTTCAATGTCTTTCTGGGTATTGATGCTCACTAATGCTTAACAATTATTTGGCGCTTCTTTCTTTCTTTTCTGAAGTCAGGGACCATATTTGCGGTTCACTGACAAATGCACGCTCCACAAAAGTGTGTCGACGAAACCGTGGCGAGAAAACCATGAGTTCAAAATCGCGCCGATGAATGAGCACAGAAGCGCGCCGACAAAAGCGTGCTCTAAACCTAACCCTAAACCTAACCCTAAATCTAACCCTAAACCTAACCTTGAACCTAACCCTAACCCAGTGATGGCGAACCTATGACACGCGTGTCAGTGCTGACACGCGTAGCCATTTGGGGTGACACGCACAGGATTTCATGCGATTCATCCTCGGCTCCTGCACGGCCGCCGAGGATGAAAGAATCTGTGCTGGAGGAACGGGAGGGGGGGCGGGACATGTGATCTCCCCCGCCCACACTCACTTACTGTATCGCCGCCGCCCCTTTCTGAGCGCAGGGGCTGCTGGTAAGGCGTGCGTGCCATGCGTACACACGTCATCAGCGCGGCGAGGGAGGACCCGCAGGAGAGGAGCGCGGGAACAGTGCGCGCCTCTCTCCAGTCAGGCCGGCACAGAGAGTCTACTCCTGGGACTGTCGGTTACGACCGCACCACACTTATCTCAGTTCACGGCAGGGCTGTGGAGTCTGCTGCTTCCAGCTCCACGTCCTCATCAACATGCCGCTCCGGCCCGTCCCTGCTATGAATATTCATATTCTTCGCCCTCGCGTCACTAGGAATATTCATAGCAGGGGCGGGCTGGAGTGGCATGTTGATGAGGACGTGGAGCTGGAAGCAGCCGACTCCACAGCCCTGGTTCACGGCACCCCAAACAAGTTCAATAATATCAAGGGCAACATACGAAATCGACTGATGAACAAAGAAGTTACTAAGCAGGTATGTTAAATAATTTGTTTTTGGTTTATTAAATACAATTATATATTGCAATTATACATTTTTGTAGTTTAAACTATAAATTGCGCAAAATTATGTTTTTGTCGAAGTGACACACAATGCGAGTTATGCTCGATTTTTTGCTGATTTTTGACACACCACGCCAAAAAGGTTGCCCATCACTGCCCTAACCCTTACCTTAACCCTAATCGCACTTCTGTCGGTGCTCTTTTGTCGTCGCGCCTTTGTGGGCGCGCTATCGACGTCGCAGTTTCATCACCGCGGTTTTGTCGGTGCGCTGTTGTTGGACGCGCATTTGTCGGGTCACGATATTTGCTCTTATCCAACTTTCTGTCACCTCCCAGAAGCTCCAGGATTTCTCAAAGTTTACTATTGAGGATCCAAATGATCTTCAGTCAGTTTCTTCCATATTCTAGAGCAAGGGTATCAAACTCAATTTCATTGAGGGCTGCATCAGGGCTGTGGTTGACTTTGGGGGGGACGTGGCTGACTGGGGGGAGCATGAGCAGCTTGATGCCACTCCCTAAACTGCTGGCAGGTTTCCTCTTTGCATTGGGTATGCTGGCCTGATATTTCCTCTTCACACTGGATAGATTGTTCCAAAACAACATGAGTAGACCCACGTGAGTAGGCCAAAGCGACATAGAACAGCCCCTTACATTTTCCAGGATGGCCACACAGGCTGGATCCAACCACATTGCGGGCCGGATCCGGGCTGCGGGCCTTAAGTTTGACACCCCTGTTTTGTATTTCATCATCATGTTCTGTGGTTCTGTTGTGTCAAACTGTTGTGACTCAGCAGATGCCTTCTGTGAGTCTTTTCAGGATGCAAGATTAACACTGCAGCTGGGGCTCGTGAGTGGCGTGTTCTGGGGATAAAAGGACGGATGGTGCCACGCCCTGGTTGCAGGAGTCAACGTTCCTTGGTTCGTTCAACATTGATTGATCATCGGTCGTGGTTTATGTAAGATACACTTGGAGAAGTGCTTTGTTTCCTGTAACCCTAATTCAAGGATACACTTGGAGAAGTGCATTGCGTTGTAAGAGTTTTTGTTTGGCCGAGGTGGCGCAGTGGTTAAATGCAGCACTGCAGGCTACTGCTAGATCAGCAGTTCAGTGGTTCAAATCTCACCGGCTCAGGGTTGACTCAGCCTTCCATCCTTCCAAGGTGGGTAAAATGAGGACCCAGATTGTTGGGGGCAATATGCTGACTCTCTGTAAACTGCTTAGAGAGGGCTGAAAGCCCTATGAAGCGGTATATAAGTCTACTGCTATTGCTATTGCTATTTGTTATCTGGTCAGAGACTTTATTTATGTTATTTTTGGGCTCGCAGCCAGTCTGAGCCGAGAACTGATAAAGAAAGTTCCTTTTAAGTTTGTCTGCCTGCCGTTCGTTAATGAGCCGAGAAGGGGGGGACAGAACACAAACTAGGTAACATTTCCATGGTGATGTTACCTAGTTTGGGTAATAAAACATCTGCAAGAAAACAACCCAGCTCAGAGAGCACCAAAGTCCCCTCAATCCGATAGGCGTTTTAGATGTTAGTCAGGTTAATTAATGAATGTCTTAAATCCATTTGTTTAGTTACTTTTTGATATTACTCCATTGGAAAAAAGTGACAGTTTTTCACACTTATGACTAATGCAACATCTCCATGGTGACATGATCAAAATTTGGATGCTTGGCAATTGACATGTATTGTGACAGTTGCAGGTTCCCAGAGTCATGTGATCATCCTTTCTGACCAGATTTGCTTAACAAACATGTTATAACTTAATAACTGCAGTGATTCACTTTACAAACTTTGTTGTAAAATGGGGCAGAAGTTACAAAACTATCTCACTTATTTACTGCCTCACTTGGCAACAGAAATAAATTATGGTTCATATGTCGAGGACTACACGTATTGATCTTCGGGGAGGTGTATTCCAGAGGGCAGTAATTTTCCCTGGAAAGATATAGTTCCTAGGTCCTAGAAGATGACCTTGTTCACTTGAGAGGACCCAGGGGATGCCCACTCTAACTGAATTCACCATGTGGGTAAATGATATGGAAAATAATGGTCCCTGACGTAGCCAGGCCCTATGAAGGACTTTACAGGTGATAAACCAGCACCTAGAATTGCATCCAGAAGCCATATGTAATCAGTGAGATTTCTATCTTCAAATTGGATGGGTGGGTGTTGTGGTCCAGCAGGAGCCGTTCGAACTGCCACCAGACTTCGACAGCAAGGGGCCCTATGAGTCGGTTTTGGGGGATGTGGAGGACCTGGACAAGGTTCTGACTCCGAGCAGAGCACAGAGAGCCTGGTTGGCCACCAGGAGGCACCTGAGCCTTGGACCGGTGGGGAGGAGACAAGGGAGTGTGATCCGGACATCAGCAGTGAGTTGTTCCTGGATGCCCGGCACCGGAGAGCTAATAGGCGTAAGGAACAATTACGCAGTTACAGGAGGTAATTGCACTCAGCTGGTGGTACTTAGGCTGCTCTCCAGACTATAAAAGGACTGCCCCTTTTGCAGAAGTCAATGCATTAACTAATGTTGGAGAACACTATTGTGAGCTTGGCAGGCTGGATTGCTGCCAAGGCTTGTCTGTGCCGGTTTGCTGCCAAGGACCTGTCTGTCTGTGAATAAATTCCGTAAAGTATCTTTGGCTTGGAGTGTGTTGGTGTGGGACGAGGGGGGTCAGAACAGGTGGGGTAGGGTGGCAGGGAGAAATAAGGAAGCATAGGAAGTCTGGAAACCTTTCAGGGTAATGGATGAAATGCACATAACTTTAAACAAGCAAACTGGAATCTATTCAAATGTTGCTAAGTCAGAAGAAACAAAGTCTCTCTTACCTCCTTTTCCTTGTTCAGCAACACAAGCTGATTGTTGGTCAGAATACAGTACTTTGTCTCCCATATTATAGTTTCTGAATCAGGGGACTGACCACAAGATAGTCTATGAGTTGCAGGTCCTTTCACATCTGTAAAAAAAAAAGCATAATTGGAACATGTCAGTTACCCCCTCAGCTGAAAAATATAGATTTAGCACAGCAAACCTATGCATGTTTATTCCCTCTGGGACATAGTCAGAACTGCATCTTATAGTATTGTGTTGTGGCCCAGCAGGAGCCGTTGGAGCTGCCACCAGACTCCGACAGCGACGGGCCCTATGAGTCGGCTCTGGAGGATGTGGAGGACCCTGGACAGGGTTCCGACTCTGAGCAGGGCGCAGAGAGGCTGGTTGGCCATCAGGAGGCACCTGAGTTTTGGACCAGTGGGGAGGAGACAAGGGAGAGTGAGCCTGAGGTCAGCAGTGAGTTGTTCCTGGATGCCAGGCACAGAAGAGCTAATAGGCATCAGGAACAGTTGTGCAGTTTCAGGAGGTAATTGCACTCAGCTGATGGTCATTATGCTCCTCTTGAGACTATAAAAGGACTGCTTCTGCACACGCCCCTCTTGCAGAAGTCAACACAGGAACGAATGTTGGAGAACATTTTTGTGAGCTTGGCAAGCTGGATTGCTGCCAAGACTTATCTGTGCCGGTTTGCTGCCAAGGACCTGCCTGTCTGTTAATTAAATGCCATAACTTATCTTTGGCTCGGAGTGTGCTTTGGTGTGGAACGAGGGGGTCAGAACTGTATTGCTTACTATATTTGTAAAAAAAATCCAACTGCACATCCCTGGTATCCACCTACAGTATGTCTATTAAATATTCTAATGACTGAGATGATAAAATCACAGAACTGCAAAACAGTTGAAAATGCGTAGATACAAAATCCATGCTACTGCAGGAAAATGCCACAACAGCAAGAAACTCTGTAAAAAAAACAATCTTGTTCATTGATTTCAATGGCCATCAAACTGCTTCTCTAGTTGACGCCTCTAAAAACATACTGAAACAACAACAAAACTTTGAATATTCCTATAGGACTTTTCAGATAGAGAATAATTTAAAGTGGAGACATTACTCATGCTCTCTATATAAAGAAACCTAGACATTATGTATAGAGAGTCTACAGAATACTGTTTCAGAATTCCAAATCTAAAAAGAATCCATTGTGAGTGACTTTGAAAATACGTATGCATTGAAGAGCTAGTTTTAGTGAACCATAGATTGATGGAAATATGTCTTTTGGGGAAGAACTGTCTTGGGAAGGAGTGGAAGGAAGCCAAGAATATTTGTGACAATAACAGATATTTTCTCCAAGGACATGTCTCTGGCTCTTTATGTGCAGAAGCTCAGGCAAAGGATCAAACTAAATTTTGGTATGACATCTAAATCAGTCTAAACTAGAGTTTCCCAAAGTGGCCAATGTTCTGACCCCACTCCGCCGTCCAGGAACGAAAGCCAAAAGCAAAGGTAAATAAGAATACTTTGAATCAGTCCAGACTCTCGTTGGCTGCAAGCCCAAAATAAACAAAGAGATAAGCACTCTGGCAGCAATTACTCCAAACCTAGTCAATGCAAACAAGCTCTCCCAACAAAGCACTTCTCCAAGTTGGTTTCTCTTAATTCGTGGACGTGAACGAGAACGTTGACTCCTGCCAACAGGGCGTGGCACAAACAGTCTCTTTTATAATCAGGAGAGGATCTTAATCATCATCAGCTAAGCACAATCATCTCCTACAATTACGCAGTTGTTCTTTACGTCAAGTAGTCCTTTGTCTGCGTGCATCCTGAAACAACTCCCAAATGTTTTCCTGAACATTCCCTTTGATCCAAGACTCTGCCGCTACCTGGTGGTCAACCAGTCTCTCCTCACCCTGCTCAGAGTCGACATCCTGTCCAGAGTCCTCCACCTCCTCCAAGGCCGACTCATAAGACCCCTCGCTGTCGGAGTCTGGCGGCAGCTCCAACAGCTCCGGCCGGGTCACAACAGGTCAATATCCTCAAGGACTATCCAAGGGATCGATGCTGTTGTTATTATTTGTAGTATTATTAAAGTAGTATTTATTAAATTATTTTCATATAATAAATGGACATCTTGCTGGTTTTGGTTCCAATTATGGTCATAAATCAAAGACTATCTGAACCATGTTTTACATTTCTTATCTAATACTATCTCTTGGAGAAATTGTAGGAAGGAAAAACCAGAAGGCTTTGGCTCTTTATGAATTTTCTTATATTGAAGCAATACAAGAATCACCAGTCACACTAGCACCTACCATGTACAAGCCTGGCATTCTGCAAGCAATTCCATCAACAGATACATTGATACTTGAGAGACCGCCTCCTGCCAATTACCTCCCTACGACCAATTAGATCCCACAGATTAGGCCTCCTCTGAATACCATCCGCTAGCCAATGTCGACTGTCGACCCCTCGGGGGAGGGCCTTCTCTGTGGCTGCTCTGGCCCTCTGGAACGATCTCCCTGTGAAGATTCGGATCCTCACCACCCTTCAGACTTTCCGCAAAGCTATCAAGACCTGGCTGTTCCAGCAGGCCTGGAGCTGATGAGTTCCCAGCCCCACTTGAATTGTTGCGACTGTTGCGTTGTTTTTAAGCTGTTTTTTGTATTGGTTTTTGTCTTTGTTTGTTTTTTGTATTTCCCCCCTCCCCACCTTGTTTGTTAGCCGCCCTGAGTCCCTCGGGAATAGGGCGGCATACAAGTGTAATAAACATTGAATATTGATTTACAACCAGCCTATGAACCCGAGAATTGAAATCAACCGCACAGCCAGACACAGCCATGACCCTCAACCAAGCCATGAAAGCCTCCAACCAGCTCTTCACCTCCCAATGACCCTCACCTGACATGACCCATCACAAGATGCAACCCACGCCTGACCCAATCACAAGACCCACCACAAGACCCTCACCTAATGTGATTCTTACCTGACATGGTCTCATCACCAGACCTACTGACCACACAAAGCCTTTATAAGCAGAAGAACACTGACACTAATATCCCCTGAACTCTGCTGAAGATGTTACCTAGCCTGTTTCATACATTAGGAATTTGAATTTGAATTTGAAAGTTTATTTATAGGCCGCCCTTTTCCCTGGGGGGACTCAGGGCGGCTTACAACTCATGGGGAAGGGGATACAAACAATGACACATAAGAACAATACATAATTAAAAAGAACACAACATTCATGCCATTCGGGTGGGGGTGGGTTAAATCTTTAGCCCCAGGCCTGACGGGATAGCCAGATTCTGAGGGCTGTGCGGAAGGTCTGGAGGGTGGTGAGGGTACGAATCTCCACGGGGAGATCGTTCCAAAGGGTCGGAGCTACTACCGAGAAGCCGCTCCTCCGCGTAGTTGCCAGTCGACACTGACTGGCAGATGGGATTCGGAGGAGGCCTAATCTGTGTGATCTAATTGGTCGCGAGGAGGTAATTGGCAGGAGGCGGTCTCTCAAGTATCCAAAAAACAACCCACAAGAAAATAAACCTCCACCCTCATCCTACACCTGAGCTAGATAATCACCTCTATCGCAAATACTATGTTCTTTCGAGTTTCAAGAGAAACTTTTTTTTTAGTTTTGATGGAGATTATTACCAAGAGTCAAAAAACCGAAGTACAAAATTAAGATTATATTATTTAATTAAGCATTTATTATTAGACTTGGCATATGACATGTTGTTTCCAACTTCCCTTGAGTCCTTCTGAATGGGATGACTCATTTATAGTTTTTAAAAACCAAGCATCAAGCAGACAACTAATGGACTGCAAAAGAAATTCAAAACAGGAGGAAACGTAAGGTTGTTATTTCTGTAAATGTATTTATAAATCCATACAGGACAATCTGCGTTTTCTATATGACTCAGAAGTACTCTTCATTTTCACTGACCTTGGCCAAAAGTACGGTACTGTAGTCGCATCACTTGTAAATCAAACTTCACCACTAGTGGGTGGTGAATCCATGGCAAGAGGGAAAGGCACAAAGGAAAAGTTCAAACACACACACACACACACACACACACACACACACACACACACACACACATCATTAATGGAGCTCCATTAACTTTAGAAAATGCATAAAGAGCCAAACCTTGCTGGTTTTTCCTTCCTATCATACTATCATTTGTCAGCTGTGACCAGGGGGGCCCTTTGCCCAGGTTCGTCTGGTGCATCAATTGCGGCCATACTTGGATCGGGAGGCACTCCAAACGGTCACTCACACCCTAGCAATAGCAATAGCAGTTAGACTTATATACCGCTTCATAGGGCTTTCAGCCCTCTCTAAGCGGTTTACAGAGTCAGCATATTGCCCCCACAGTCTGGGTGCTCATTTTACCCACCTCGGAAGGATGGAAGGCTGAGTCAACCTTGAGCCGGTGAGATTTGAACCACCGAACTGCAGATAGCAGTCAGCTGAAGTAGCCTGCAGTACTGCACTCTACCCACTGCGCCACCTCTACCCACTGCGCCACCTAGTCACCTCAAGGCTGGATTACTGCAACGTGCTCTACATGGGGCTACCCTTGAAAAGTGTTCGGAGACTGCAACTAGTCCAGAATGCAGCCGCGCAAGCGATATTGGGTGTACCTAGGTACACCCACGTTACACCTATCCTCCGCGAGCTGCGCTGGCTACCTATTGGTTTCCGGATGCAATTCAAGGTGTTGGTTATTACCTTTAAAGCCCTACATGGCTTAGGGCCAGCATATCTGCGAGACCGCCTACTGCCACATTCCTCCCAATGGCCGGTGAGATCCCACAGGGTGGACCTCCTTCAGATGCCGTCAGCCAGACAATGTCGGCTGGCGGCTCCCCGGAGGAGAGCCTTCTCTGTGGCTGCATTGACCCTGTGGAATGAGCTACCCCCAGAAATCCGGACCCTACCCACTATCATGGCCTTCAGAAAAGCTGTTAAAACCTGGCTATTCCGGCAGGCCTGGGGCTGTTGACTTCATTGTTGAGGTCCAGCCCCGATCATAACGTATGTATGTGTGTTGATTTTAGCTTGTTTTATTTTCATTTCTTTATTATTCTTTTTTTCCCCTTGGTTGTAAGCCGCCCGGAGTCCTCCGGGATTGGGTGGCCTATAAATCGAAATCAATCAATCAATCATTCTCCAAATGATCACAGCATTTCCCACTGAAGCATATTTACTTCTTTCACTGGTTTCTCATCACTTTCAAAGTTCTATCTTTTTTTTAACATTCTCATTGTTTATGGCTCTTTATGTCCTATCATTTTTCATCCTTTTTCATTTCTATGACCACACCGAAATGTTCTCTATCATAAAGTCAAGTTTTAAAAACACTTGTTATACTTGCCTGGAAACCCTTAAACTTCTTATTCACAGGCTTATTGTTTTTCTTATCATTGAAATGATTTTGCTTACCTTATTTCTATCTTTCACCATTCTTTTTGTTTATTTCTATATATAAAGATTGTAAGTTTTATTTATGTTGACTATAAACTTCTCTGAATGAATTTTTGGCTGAAGAAATAATGTTCTATTTATCTTAATTTCCGTATTTTAAACAAGACCTTCCATGGGAATGGAGTTTAATCCCTAGATGTCCGTAACAGTTTTAATTATATCATTCTTCTTGAAACTGCTTTAAACAACAAGAGGGCTCAGGCATACCTATAATGATTTTTATGTGTCAATGAACCAGACACACTTGTAGTATTAAAATGCAGGAATGTGAATACTGTAATAATGGAAGGTACACATTTTCAGTAATGAAAAATATAAACCCTTGCAAATTTGACATAAATAATGTAGGTGATTAAGTGAGGATAAGATATGCAAATGTGCTATGTAAATACAAATGCATATTTTCCAAAAAGGATTTTGAAAATCCTTACTGGATTACTGAGCAAAAGAAACAATAGTTTGCATTTTGCTACCTATTTTGTATCCGGGTTTTCTTACTTTCCTATATATTAAATTTATTTTCTTTTATGTGCTTCATTGAAAAACTGTGAGCTTCAATTCAAGGGTCATTCTTATACCACAAAAGCGATTTGTGAAAAATTCTCCTTCCATCTCCAAATCTCAGTTAAGGATTTGATAACTTCAATCATACGGTTCTGAGACTCTCCAAGACCTAAAAACTTGATTGGGAGGGAGAGGAGAATCGTTAAAGAATTTGTGGATCTCTAATATATTTTTTAAGCAGAGGGAAACACAAGTCTAATAAATGTCTAATTTAGGATTGAATATCAAAGCTTGTTCTGTATTTCCTACTCTGGTAGCCTTGGAAACCAGCAGCAACAAGAAGGCCATGACGAATATTCAACAATGGAAGATGGAACTTGTTTTGCTGTTGTGTTTCCAAAATGCTTTTTTATTTTCAGCAGCCAGCTATAGGCACCCTATTATATTTTGATGATCGCATCCTAGTGAGGGCATTTCACCTCTCAAAATAATAGATTTATAGATGGCTCCACGATGCTTTATAATGGATTATTTCCCTGGATAACTGCTCTGTCACTTGTTGAAATAAGGGATAGGTCTGTCAAATAAATAGAGGGTATTGCTTAAAAACCTGCTTGTCAGTCTCTGTGCTAGCTGTTGCCTTCAGAAGCAAACAGAAATTAAAAATCAAACAAATAAATCTCTTGTGTGATTTTTAAGAAATTAGATGGGAGTGGGAGGGAGGAGGGAGGGAGAGAGATAGAGAGCTATAAGTTTTTCTTCTTTCTGAAATGAATCACATATTCTCAAAATGTTGACTTAAAATAAATTAAGATTTTACAAATTGCATTTTATGCCTGTTGAGATATTAGAATGTCACGTCGTTCTACAATGCATAACCTGGATTTTTTTTAAAAATTTTTTTATTATAGCTAACATTTTTTTCCTTCACAAAATGAAATAAATGGTAATAAACAACGGTAATATATATCATCATATCCAGCAATATTCTTTCTCACCCAAAAGCATTTATCTTCAATACTACCTAATATAGTGTATCAAAAACTAATATACAAGCTTTTGCACAAGATTAATGGTAACAAAACTCTATACTATATCAGTTCTCTTCTGCCTCCCTTGATAAAAATTAATAACTGATTTATCACTACATATATAGTTGATGTATTTTGAGCTCTTGCTATTTTCATTCTATTTCAGAGACTGAGAAATGAAATACTGCAACTATCTGTAAGGAACAAGGATATTCATCTCCACTAGATGGCAACCAAATATTCCCAAAGAATATTTAGTCTTTATTCACCCTTCTGCTCCACGGCTCCATATGGTTTATGGCATGTGGATAAACCCTTTTGTGAAAAGTAAGAGATTCCAATAGCTTCGAGAACAATAGATCTTTTTACAGGAGATTCATTTCCATAAGGTCACCCTGCTGGAAATATGCCATTTCTCTGTCAGTATAAATTAGCTTCTGAGAAGGCTTCACAGTCAAACTGAACTGTTCAAGCTTATATTTTTTATGACCAAATAGCATGAGTACATTTCATCTGCAAGGATTAGTTGAAACTAAGTTTGGCTCAACTCAATCAAACTCTCATCGATCAAATTAGTTTCTTCAAGTTCAGGTTGCAATAATAAAACCCAAAATTGGATGAACTACCATTCAAGATTCTCAGGAACAATGACCAATTATCAAGAAAGTTAACCGTTTGATAAAAGTGAAGAACAAGGTGCAAAAAAGACGTAAGCTTTATCTAAATGTTAAAGACCTATTTATCCTCAATATTACAAGATATACACTTTAAAAGATTTCAAAATTATAAGCAATTTTGGAGCATAGAGCCTCAGTGTAAAAACCAAGCCCTGTAACTATCTGCAGGTTGCAGGTAACAACTGTCAAATCTGCAACTTCACAAGGGAACTCTCACAGATAGATATACTTCTACCACTACAAAATTTACTTGTTGAATGACACGCTAATCATCTGAAGTTATAAAAAATAATGTGTCCTTTGAACGGGGCTTGGCTCTGGTGACATCATGAAAATATCCATGTTGGGGCAGTTATACAGCAAGAAAGGAATTTGCAAGCCTTCCAAAAACCGCAGCCAGGAAGGCAAACAATGTGAAAAAATTGGGAGTTGTCTATAATTAATCTATTGGATTACATCTCTAATCGCTGCAACTATTTATAATTTGCATTGCAATTCCAGCAGTGTATCAAGATCCTTCCCCAAATTATCTACCAAATCAAACCAGGGCATCTAAACATCTAAAAAGTATAATAATATGCGGAATTGTATGAGGGCTACTAAACAGTATTAACCACATTTGAGGAAGCTGGAGTTTCAATAAGTAGCAGATATTTTGTTTTCGGACTGCATCGCGGATCAGCATTTGGGAATGAATTAATAAAAATATGGATTAAGAAAGATTTAGAAAACACATAAATGTTGTCATCTGCAGAGAGAGTGGGGGAGAGAAAGAGAAATATTAATGGTTACATGGGGAAAATAAAAGTTTATTAAAAGAGACATGACAAATTCATTGCATTGTATGTATGTGTATGTATATGTGTGTGTGTGTATATATATATATATATACTTTATTTATTTATCAGCACAAATACAACACACACACACACACACACACACAGACACATATATATGTCTTTGGTTATTCGGGTTTTCTCCCGCGTAAAATTGGAGGTGTCTTGGCGACGTTTCGACAAAGTCTCATTCGTCATCTTCAGGCTTCGTGCTTCCAGGAGCAATGTGAGATCTCGGCTGTTTCTTCCTTTTAACTGCCAGTGGGGGTTTGAGCTGATTGGGTGGGAGCTTGGCTGTGTTCTGATTGGGTGGAGGTGTGTTCTGATTGGTTGGGGGTTTGTGTTTCATGTAAGGATAGGAGGGGTTTAAAGTGGCTAATGGTGCAGTTGCAGTCTGGCAAGCACGAAACCTGAAGATGACGAATGAGACTTCGTCGAAACGTTGCCAAGACACCTCCAATTTTACGCGGGAGAAAACCCGAATAACCCGCGAAAACCTCAGAAAACAAATTGTATGTATGTATGTATGTATGTATGTATGTATATGTATGTATGTGTGTATATATATATATATATATATATATATATATATATATATATATATATATATATGTGTGTGTGTTTTTATTTGTGCTGATAAATAAATAAAGGAAGACTAGTATAGATCTATTTCAAGCTATTTAGCTCTCATCAGCTAGCCATATCCTTACTATATATACTATATATATATATATATATATATATATATATATATATATATTTATTTAGAGTCACAATCCCTGGTAAGCCCCAATTATGGGAGGGAGCTAACTGCTTCCATCATCTGTCAATCGGCTCGTCACAAGAGTCCATCACGACAGAAACCCAATATTTTTACTGTTGCCTTTGTTATATTTGTGTTTTTTTTATCAGCACAAATAACACACACACACACACACACACACACACACACACACACACACACACACACACACAGTAAAACAGAATAGGTTGCCCTATAATAAATATCCAGTAAAATAAGATATGGGGCTCTTATTAAACCTTGTTTCAGAATTTAGAAGAAATTACATATTGCTTGACAGAATATTCTGGGCTGGTTAGGCAGTTCTCAGGTAGAAAAATATTCAGATTCATCCTCCAGGACCTAACAGCATTAGGTGTCAGATTAAATTCATCTTGCAATTCATTGTGCAGAATTGTGTGTTTGAACAGCAGTCAAACTCAATCATACCCCATTCAGAGCAAAAACTGTCCAGACCATAAATCAGCAGTTTATGCCGCAGGGCCCTTCTCTAGATCAGGTCAAGATTATTATTGGAGGTAGGCTCATTAAGCAAAATGCAAATTTTAGACTGCCCGTCTTAGCATATGGACCTAACAGAGCAACCATATTAAGAGTTGCTTCCAATATCAGAACTCCATCCAAGCAGAACTGTGCTTACTACCTTTAGAAAGGTTCACCGACAAAAGGGCGAACGACAAAACCGCGCCTGACTAAACCGTGGTGACAAAACCGCGTATTCTAAAGCGCTCTGACGAATGAGCGCTGAATCGCGCCAACAACAGCACAGCGACAGAAGTGCGCTGTAAAACTAAACCTAACCCTAAACCTAACCCAACCCTAAACGTAACACTAAACCTAACGCTAAACCTAACGCTAAACCTACCGCTAAACCTACCACTAAACCTAACCCTAAACCTAACCCTTACCTTAAGTTAAATCGGCTTTCCGACGCTGCGCTGTTGTAAAACGCCCTTCTGTCGCCGCACTGTTGTCGCCATGTTGATGATGTCACGGTTTTAGCAACGCGGTTTAGTCGGGCGCGGTTTTCTCGGGTCACGCTTTAGAAACTGAAGTAAATGAAATTTACTGGATCTGACTGGACATTCTCTCTCTGCTCTAAATACATGGACTAAACTGTTGTAATATTCTAAATTTATACATTTTTTTTTAAGGTAAAGGTTATATTACAAAATGAAAGCGTTTACGTTCAACATACTCTTCCACAGTCCTTTTTTTAATCCCGTGAATGCCCCGTGCAGTATCAATCCTGACCTTATGCAGAACCTCGAGCATGCCAAAGAGGTTTTGCTACCTGCGAAGACTTCCAAACTCAACTTAGAAACAAACATCTCTCATTCTTGCAAATCCTGAACTCAGGAAAGACAAATGGTCATTCGCCCAGGCTGTCATGCCGAGTTTTTGTAATGGAATATGAGAATGGCCTTGGGGAAAGGGGAGAAGACATGCTGCTAGGAAACAAATGGACAAGAGAGGGAGGAGCCCCCAGTTTTAGAAATCTCTTGGTTTTGAAAGATTAATACAGATAGTCCTCACTCAAGGACCAGTCATTTTACATCCGCTTGAAGTCACCCAATGGCTGTTTTACAGCTCGTAAAGCACCTGCAGCCCTCATAAATGGTCGTACTGCGTCCCGTCCCCCCGTAGCATATTGGGTGGAGCAGTTTTACAACCTAGTTGTAGTGTTCCCCAGTCAAGTGATCGCAGTTCTATTTCTAACCGGTTCGGTAGATTTGACGAACCGGTTCTACCGAACAGGTGCGAACTGGCAGGAACCCACCTCTGGTGCCACAGCGGAGAAGACCTGCACCCTAGAGCCCACCAAATGTAGCTCCCTAGCTGGTAGGATCCATTGCATGCCTTCTCTGCTACTGGGCTCCCTAGCAGACGTATGGCGGACGTAATCAGAAAGAAGCAAGTCAAAACATTGAATTGTACCTGGAAACAAAGTGGTAACCAATGAAGCTTGCAGAACAGATAGTCATATGCCTTTCTACTAGAAAGACACGTAATATCCATACTACTGTATTTTGCAGTTGAAGTTTCTGAATGCTTTTAAAGGGCCGCTCCGCGTAGAACGCATTACAACCTTTGAACAGGGAGGTGACTAGGAACTCTCTCCAACATCAGACATGAAATAGAAAGTAAATCTTTATTACGGTCAAAGACCAGCATGAAATAACCAAGGGTGTCATGATCATTAAAAAAAAATCTGAATTGTGGCTAAATCTGTTGATCAATAATCCACTATACCCCATACCTGTTCCTATTGCATTTACACACACACACACACACACACAAACACACACACACAACCTTTAAAGCCCTACATGGCTTAGGACCAGCATACCTGCGAGACTGCCTACTCCCACACTCCTCCCAGCGGCCGGTAAGATCCCACAGGGTCAGCCTCCTTCGGATGCCATCAGCCAGACAATGTTGGCTGGCGGCTCCCCGGAGGAGGGCCTTCTCTGTGGCTGCCCCGACCCTTTGGAACGAACTACCCCCAGAAATCCGGACCTCACCCACTCTCATGGCCTTCAGAAAAGCTGTCAAGACTTGGCTTTTCTGGCAGGCCTGGGGCTGTTGACCACATTGTTGAGGTCCAGCCCCGACTGAAATGAATGTATTTGTGTCATTTTAACTTGTCTTATTTTATTTTTATTTATTTATTTTTTATTTTCTTTCTCTTCTGTAAGCCGCCCAGAGTCCTTCGGGATTGGGCGGCGTATAAATAAAATTAAACCTTAAACCTTAAACACTCATTTTCTATTCCTTTTTAGTGTGGTCAAAGAGAATTAGATCCTGAAAATTACATCAGGAATAGAGCTTCAGAGCCCCCCCATCATTTGAACAATTCAGGCCCTGACAGTCTGTTTTACACAGATAAATGAGAATCTACCATACTAATCTTGGTTTTAATGAGGACCTACAATGGATTCATCCAGCTGTTAATGTTTTCATCTGTGTAGTTCAAAAGACAGAATGTGCTCATTACTAAACAGTTTCAGTTAATAAATGTCCCTACAGAGCTTGTATCTTTCTGTATACAGTATTCCTTCAGGTGAAAGAATGGCATAAAACAAAACAAATAAGAACATAATTACTTTATAGAGAAATAGAGTCTCCAAAATAAAATAAAATAAAAGCCCAATTTGGTTAGCATTCCATTTTGATTAGAACATGCTTAAAACCCTATCCTAAGTTGAAAGGAGCAGCGTGAGTTACTTTTTCCTCCCAAAACAGAAATGTAACTCGAACAAAGAGATGGGTTGATTCTGTGATTTCTCAATGTGCTTCGAAGTATTTCAAGTTTCAACAATTGCCAGTTATTTCATTTCTATTCTTTTCTATAAGAGCAGTAGATACTTTAGGCTATTATTATTACTAGCAACCCACACCATGAGAATTCTCACTAAGCTAAACATTATTTCAACTTAAAATGGATTTGGGAAGCAATTGGACAAAGCAATCTTAAAGTGGCTAGAAACTATAAGGGCTCAATTGTAAATAATTTTAAAAGGATATCATCCTTAGTTATTCTCAGCGTGACTCATACATAACCACACCTCATCTCTAAATGACTGTAAACTGTTAAAATCAGTTTTAATTGTATTTTAACAGTTTTCACATTTACTTTCTTAAATGCAATAATTATATCACCAAACTGATTAACAGTAAGTTTCCAAGCCATGAAGTGTTTGTATCTCTCTCTTTCACAAACAAACACACACACACACACAAACACACACACAGAGACGTTGAAAAGGAGCCGAGGTGGCGCAGTGGTTAAATGCAGCACTGCAGGCTACTTCAGCTGACTGCAGTTCTGCAGTTCGGCTGTTCAAATCTCACCGGCTCAAGGTTGACTCAGCCTTCCATCCTTCCGAGGTGGGTAAAATGAGGACCCGGATTGTTGGGGGCAATATGCTGACTCTGTAAACTGCTTAGAGAGGGCTGAAAGCCCTATGAAGCGGTATATAAGTCTAACTGCTACTGCTACTACTGCTAAAAGGTGCTTAGCTGAGCACATTAAGGGAGTTGATTAGATTTTAAGCCCAAATAATTAGATGTTGAGTACTGTGCCAATAAAAACTCGGTGATGTTGAAGGTCATTTATCGGTCCGGTTTTGGTTTCTTTCCAACTTGTTCAGGATAAGGAAGTGGACTGGCTATTTTGAGGATCTAGCTCTCCACGCAATGTTTGCTTTAATGATGCCCAATTGTGCTTCCCATTTCAAATACTAATAGATGCTCTTTTCCCCCCTTGAACCTGAATTCAGCTGAAGTGGAGTTAACATTATCTGGCAGTGACATCACAGCATGAAAAAACCCCAGCAAAATACCTGCATATTGAAACTTTTCCTGCAATGGATCGTTGGCTTACCTGAATGGTCCTCTCTGTGCGGTGCGGGAGAGTCCAAGCATGGGACATACCCAAGCTAAATGTCACTAGGGTGGGGGAGCAATCGAGTCAATGGTCTCTCCACTGGAATGAATACCCTGAAGGACTCGTCTCCCAAACGCCACTTCCGCTGATGCAAACTTGTCAAGTTTATAATTCCGTACAAACTGTGATGACGAAACCCACATTGCCGCTTTGCTGGTTTCTTCTATGGGAGCTTGGGTCGGCCAGGCAGCTGTGGTTGTGGCACTCCTCGTGGAATGGGCCGTGATCTAGCGTGGTACCTGTTTGGCCTGGAGTTCATAGGCAAGAGTGATGTAGGTGCACAACCATCGGCCGATGGTTGCAGATGTAACTTTACGTCCCATCAATGCCGGTTGAAAGGAAATGAAGAGGGATTCTAACCACCTGAATGTTGCAATGCGTTTGATGTATTTGCGAATGGCGCTATGCACATTGAGCTTATGCCATCTGCATTCTCTAGGATGTCTCGGGCGAGGACAAAAGTCCGGAAGGATGACCTCCTGGCTCCAATGGAACCAGGAGTTGACTTTGGGGAGGAAAGAGGGGTCCAGTCAGAGTCCATGACTCTGTCTGGTTGGATGAGACATAGGTCCTCCCTCGCCAGCTCTGAGATCCTCCGTGCAGAGGTGATGGCAATTAGAAAGGTAGCTTTGAAAGTCAGGTGTTTTAGGCTGCAGGATTGGAGAGGCTCGAAAGGTGGGCCAATCAGCGCCCTGAGGACAGTTTCCAGCTCCCATGTTGGGTATCTATGGACAACTGGGGGTCGCAGGTTGGTGGCTCCCTTCAGGAAGCTACGGACCCTGGGATGACGCCCAAGAAAGAGACATTCGCTGGGGGCCAAGAAAGCACCACCACTTGGCATCGAAGCATGTTAACCGCCATCCCTTGATCCAAACCCTCCTGCAGAAAATCCAAAATTTGTGGAATGGAGGCGGGAGCAATCTGTGACTTTGCACACCACTTAGCGAAGGCTGTCCAGGTGGAATCATAAATTCTGTTAGTAGATGGTTGTCGCAATGCCTGTATAGTCTGGATGACCTTGGTGGAGACCCTCTTTAGAAGGCCCCTCTCAAGTGCCAGATGGCCAATTGGATGGAATAAGGTCTCCTGGCTGAGAGAGATCTTGTTTTTGGGAATTCGCCACGGCTGGACAACGGACAGGCTGATGAGGTTGGTGAATCATGCCCGCCTGGGCCAGAAGGGCGCTACCAGAAGTACTTCCGTCTGCTCCAAGAGGATCTTCCAAATTGCCCTGGGAAGAAGTGGTAATGGCAGAAACACGTACAGTAGGCTGGGTGGCCAGCGGCAAAAGAGAGCGTTGACCCCTTCTGCTCGTGGGGAGCAGAACCTGGAGAAGAAGCGAGGGAGATGCGTGTTCTCTGAGGTGGAGAGTAGGTTGACTAGCGGAAGGCCGAACTTCTGTATTATTTGGAAGAAAAAGTCCGGGTGCAAGTGCCACTCTGAGTGATCGATGGTGGCCCTGCTCAGCCAGTCCGCTTAAACGTTGCTCACCCCGGAAATGTGGTCCGCTTGAAGAGAGCTCAGATGCTTCTCTGCCCAACGCCCCAGATGCTCTGCTTCCGCCATCAGCGATTTGGATCAGGTGCCCCCCTGGTGGTTGACACGCCCCTTGGCTGCTACATTGTCTGTGAGAATCATCATGTGACGGCCCTGTATATCTATCTGGAAGTGTAGAAGAGCTAGTCTCGCCATTTTCAGCTCCAGCCAGTTGATACTGTGCTTGAGGTTGGAGAGTCCAAGTTAATTGTAAATCTGTAGAAACCCCGTTGAAAAGCGTCCATTGGGCTAGACTGAATTGAAAAATCTGAGGTGTCAGCAGCAGAGGCGTGGCTAAAGATCTTTCAATTCAATCTAGGGCAGTCAGATAAAATTTAACCCATGCTTGGACTCTCCAAGCAGCGCACAGGAGAACACTGACCTTCTCAAAGGAGCCTAGAAAGCAAACAGCATGAATAGTTCCAACAACAGCCTGAAAGGTCCCAAGACTTTTGGGACCAACTATCAAGAATAAAGGAACCAGCAGCGGATAAATGCACTGCAATGATTTGCCAGCTTTCGTTCTAGGGCTGAAAGAGAATGACTGGGACAAGGTCACATTGCAAGCTTTCATACCTAATGTGGAACCAGAACTCATGGCTTCCCATTCAGTTTCTAACCTGGTAGATTAACCATTGCACCTTTCTCCCCTCTATTACTTTGGATAATATTTAAAAGGATTCAAACTATATTATTCCCCAGGTTTCCAGGGCATCTTTCAATAACATTTCAATAAAAGAAATTAAAGAGGAAATAAGTGTAAAGAAAACGTCACCCTTGTGATGTATTTTCCCTTCTCATTTAATGGGCAAATCTTAACTTTGTACTATTGCGGTCCACATTGTAGTCCAATTATTATAACTAAATATACCATTTTTGTATCACTGCTCTATTCATACAATTATTTCTAACAATATTTACAATAAGAAAATCTTCTAGTTTGCCCCACGCTCATACAGATTTTCAAATTCATCTTAAGTGTCTAGTTTTGATGGTTATTGTTTTGTGTCAAGTAATGGGAGAGTTACACAATACAAAATACTAGACTGTGATTAAGAGGTTTTAAATGCCAACGTCAGCATAGCTCGCTCATAATAAGAGGTTTTGATTGTAGAAGATCAAACCAGCCAAACCAGCCATAGGCTCAATGATTTCCAGATGTTTACAGACATTTACTGCAATAATCAGAAACATTTAGACAAGTTTTTTTAAGGGAAAGGTTAAAAAAAACCTACATGTTATAGCTGAATCAATAACGTCTATCAAATTAGATTGTGTATTGAGAATCTGAATGGGTAATTAAATTGAAAAGGGAACGCTTTCTTCTCGTGACAATAATTTTCTCAGTGGAAATTTAACAGAAGCCCAGAGTGTGATAGTAAGTAATCTTACTTAGATTACTAAATAATCTAAATCTCTCCCCATCAATAACTTTAAACCTTCTTTTCCTTGACTTTTTAGCATGCATCAAATTACCTGACAGGTGACAAAGCTACAGGTATCAGATGGTAAGAAGAATCAGTTCACTGACTGGGGTACAATTTAAAGTTATTTTTTTTTCCTACACAATATTTACTTAGCATAATTTCCTTTTAAATGGACACAGTGATGTCACTTCCTGCCTTTTGTGTGAAAACAGTGACAAGAATGCACAGAAAGAATTTGAAACTGAGAAAGTTAAAAGCAGGAAAACTAATTCTAGGAAAAAAAATAGGAAAATGCACTCTAATCTGCTATACTATAAGCACCTTTATACTCGGGCATCCTGTGACAGAAATTTGATTGATTCTGAGCTAATGATTTTAATCTTCTCTGTGCATCATCAAAGCAAGAAGAATAGAATGTTAATTGGGCCCGAAGACTAATGCAATTGTAGTTTGGGAAATATTAATACCTGTATCTCTTACATAATATAATGCAACGTTTTATCTATTCATTAAAACGATTGCTTCCCATTAAAAAGAATCTTGATTAATTCTAATTTTAGTTTAACTAACTTGATTGACAATTAAGAAATATAATTTCACTTATTTAATAACTGTTATTCTAATGGGCCAACATGGCTAGAAACACTGAACAATTACTCAGAAACTAACGGCGTTAAAGACAATAAAATGTTTAAACAGTTCATCTGAGAATATAACATCAGTTTCCTCAGGTAATCAAAACAAAAAAAAAATTAAATGCCATAGAGAAAAGACAATTTAATTTTTCCAAAGAAAACACTTCAAATCATAATCTCTGTGAAGGGAGCAACCTGGCTCAGAAACAAAAACTAGGAAAACAATTATTATACCTGCAGCCAAATCCAGATGTTTGTCCTCCATTTCATCTATCACTGCTAAATCCTGCTCTTCTCTCCGGTTCAAAATCTTGGAAAGGCTTCCAGAGAGTGTAGAGAAGAAGCCACGAATAAAGTAACTGTCCTGATCACTGCTTTCTGGTTGCAGAAGAGGATTCGGATTCTTGTCTCTCCACTGTGGAGCAGGTTCAGAGATAGACCTGCGGAAGGGAACTCGAAATGTCCTGGCTGCTGGCATGGCAACCTTTTCTTCAGCATCTTCTTGATAGCCATCAGCAATGAATGTTTGCAGCCTCGGGGGCTGTTCATCGGCTTTTGATGCATCTGTTCTCTTGGTCATCTTCCAATGAAGTCGAGGAGAAGTCTGCCATCGGTAAGTTCCAAGAAGCTTTGCTAAATTCAAACCTGCATCTTCATATACCTTTCTACTCTTCACTTGGTGATACCAGTGATAGTCCTTCAAGCTACATCCTATTTTTGTAGGGTTGCCGTCCTCCTCTGAAACAGATCTCCGAAAAAGTGCAGGACTGGGGTATTTTTTAAAAACACTCATTTCTCACCAGTTAACTTCAGGAAACCTCAATTTACACATTTATTTAATAAACATATTGCTACTCGTTGAGATTCCCACCTGAGCAACTTCTGCTGTGCTAGTACTAGATGTCCTTGAAGACTTGCTACTGAATAAACCTAGTTCAGACTCAAATCTCAATATCTTCAATTAACATAGATGCCGGTAAAAAAAAGCACAGAATTAATGTGTATCCAAAAATAATTATTTTAAGCTGAAACAGCTTGCAAGTGACTTTCCAGTTCCCCCGGTTCATTTCTGACAGACTTTCAGGAAGTGATCAACAAGGGGGTGGGGTGGAAATAGTAAAATTCAACAAAGAAGTGACAAACCAATTACAGTTCTGCTTTCCATTTCTAACTGCAGTATAAAAATAGAAGATAAGAAATACCTTTAGCTTTCCTACAGTAAAATCAAGCAGAATTGCCCCAAAGATCTTGATAAGAAAAAATTACGTTGCATCAGGATGAAGAATTGACAGTGATACTGGTTGGAAATGTTTCAATTCCTGAATAATTCAGTATATCGTTTATGGTTGCCATAAAGTTTTGCAAATCCAGGTCAGGAATCAGATGCACAAGAACCTAATACAATCACTCTCCCAAAGACGCTTATAAATGCACTGCAGCTGAAAGAAATAATGTTGCAAAGGAAAAATATGCACATAGAAGGAGAAATGAGAGGGGAGGTAGGTGGTGTTTAGTCAATTACTGACCAAAGCAAAGAAGCAGACCATTTGGAGGCAAAATCTTGTGGCAAATGAAACCTTAAAAAAAATGTGCATATTTTTAAAGTGAGCAGGATTTTTGTTTGTATAAATCTAATTAGAGTCAGTAGACTGGAAAGTAATATCCTATCTAGTTAAGTAAAAGAAAAACTGCCACATCCAGAATTTAGGGAACAGCTGACTATATTAAATTTGCTAAAGAAAACTTTATCTTCTAACAGACGCAAGCCAAGTTTCAGTTCAGATTATAACAATATGGTCACTGTTGTGGCCCAGCAGGAGCCGTTGGAGCTGCCACCAGACTCCGACAGCGAGGGGCCCTATGAGTCGGCTCTGGAGGATATGGAGGACCCTGGACAGGGTTCCGACTCCGAGCAGGGCGCAGAGAGGCTGGTTGGCCACCAGGAGGCACCTAAGCCTTGGACCAGTGGGGAGGAGACAAGGGAGTGTGATCCTGACATCAGCAGTGAGTTGTTCCTGGATGCCCGGCACCGGAGAGTTAATAGGTGTAAGGAACAGTTGCGCAGTTAGAGGAGGTAATTGCACTCAGCTGCTGGTAATTTGGCTCCTCTCCAGACTATAAAAGGAATGCTTGTGCACACACCCCTTTTGCAGAAGTCAACGCATTAACAAATGTTAGAGAACAGTATTGTGAGCCTGGCAGGCTGGATTGAGCCTTGGACCAGTGGGGAGGAGACAAGGGAGTGTGATCAGGGCGTCAGCAGTGGGGAGGAGCCAAGGGAGTTGTTCCTGGATGCCTAGATAAATTAGATAAATAAATTAATTAGCTGACCTAGAAACACCCAGGTCTTTAACCCCTTATGTAAGACCAACAAGGTTGGCGCCATCTAGACCTAGGGGGAGGGGGAAGGGTGTTGCTGTTCCCCAGAGCAAAATAAAAGGAGTAACTCCTAAGTAGCACAAGATGACATTGTCAAATATAGTAGATGGAACCTGGATCATGCCAATTCCTCAAGTTATGGCGAGATGAGAAGAGATATTAACATGACTTGACCCTGTACTTTTGTTCAGTTTTATAGGCGATAACTAGCCGCTTAAATTGCACTGAGAAGCCAATTGGGACCCAGCGTAGGTCGCAGAGCAAAGGTGTTCCATGGGCATAGTTTGAAAGGCCCCATTCTTCCCATGCCACAACACTCTGGACCACTTGAATTTTTCAAGTGCTCCTCAAGGGTAACCACATATAGAATGCATTACAGTAATCCAACTAGAAGATGAATAAGCCATGAGTTGGCACGAAATTGCCACGAAAAATGGCTTCCCAATACAGAAATGGGTACAACTGGCACATATGGTGAATTTGTCCAAATGCCCTTTGGACCACAGTTGCCACCTTCTCTTCGAACAGGAACCACAAATTGGGGGTGGGGTGGGGGGAGCATAAATCGCACACTAATGCTATCTGAGGGAATGTTGCCCTGTTCAAAGATAAAGATAGCAATAGCAATAGCAATAGCAGTTAGACTTATATACCGCTTCATAGGGCTTTCAGCCCTCTCTAAGCGGTTTACACAGTCAGCATATCGCCCCCACAGTCTGGGTCCTCATTTCACCCACCTCGGAAGGATGGAAGGCTGAGTCAACCTTGAGCCGGTGAGATTAGAACTGCTGAACTGCAGGTAACAGTCAGCTGAAGTGGCCTGCAGTACTGCACCCTAACCACTGCGCCACCTCGGCTCTTTCTATCTGGAGATAGAAAGTCTCCCGATCTGGGGATGGGGGATCTCAAAACCCAGAGCCTTAATCTTCTCAGGTTTGAGCTACAGCCTGTTCTAGCACCCACAATTTTCCAACACTGGGAAAGAGCCTTGATGGCATCACTTGATGGCAACCTAGAGCACAGGTGTATGGTTGGCTCATGTTGATAGATGACCTTCACCAGTTCCTTAATTTAAATGTCCGACTGAATCAGGGAGAGATTAAGGTGGTCCAAGGCTGTAATCACACCCTATTCCAAGTGGCGATTGTGGTCTCAGTTGAACCATGTACCAGAGCCCATTATGAATTCCAACAGTTCATTAGGGACACTGCTGTGCAGCAGGGATGCTGGTACACTAGCAACTAATCCCTATACTCCAACTTTGCAAACAGGCTCTCACATCCATCTAACTGCAATACTGTACCCTTCAGAGTCCCTTGTTCATCAATGGCTCTACCCCTGCCCTGGCTCAGCAGGGTACATCTCCAAGCCTATCCTTGGCACCCTTATTTCGAAGCTTCTCCATTGGCACCCAACTCAAGGAAGTTCATCTGTGATCATGAATGAATGAACTGGATCACTAATAGCAACTTCAGAAACCAACTGGGTAAGATTTATGTTGTGTTTCAAACACAGCTATTCCTCTCTCATCTTTACAATCTACACCCTAACATTCACACCATGCCATCCAGATGTGGGTTCCTACCAGTTCGCACCTATTCAGTAGAACCGGTTCGTCAAATCTACCGAACCGGTTAGAAGAGGTTCCACCAGTGGACCCGGAAAGCAGGCCACACCTACAGAAGAGGTTCCAAACTTTTTTGAAACCCACCACTGGTCCTTGGATATGATTATTCTACACTATCATGGTCCTATTTATAAAACTCAGTGCCTCTGTGAAAGGTAAGGATGACTACTGTGTTTGTGGTGCAATCCGAACATTGCGTGTGTTGAAGTTGTTTTAACGCAAACCAAAGATGCCTTTTAAAAAACAAGTTTACATCATATTCTTATGCATGCCAGTGCTGTGTGTGAGGTAATTTAAGGTGGTTCTGACAAGTGTCGTCGGCATCTTCATATCCGGTCACATGGGCGGCAAGCCACCCCCATCCGGTCACATGGGTGGCAAGCCACTCCCACAAAGGAGGCCACACCCACAGAGTAGGTTCGAACAATTTTTGAAACCCATCACTGCAGCAAAGCAACTGACATTTGACAAGTTCTAAAACCTTTTAAAGGTAGTTTAATAGCACTAAGATTATGACGCAGCAGGTTTCATTGGATTTGATGGGTTTTTTTAATAGTTACAGAACGTTTGATGTAAGAAAGGCACATATATAAATTATTTAAATAAATAAACAAAAAAACAAAACAATATTGCTGATTTTACCTAAATTTCTTCAGACCCAAGCGTCCTAGTGACATAAAAAATAAGGCCTAAAACCTAAAGGCTATCTTTTGTCTATCTTTTTACTTTTTAGAAAGTACCATTCCAAATTGCTTACTGAAATAAAAACAGGGAATGGAAAAAGCAGAAACGGGGGGGAAAAGTATTACTATGGGATTTTTGTCATTTCTTATAAATGGTATAAATGTTTGGCAACAAATGCAGATGTCAATTAGGAAAGAGATGCTTTACATAAACACCACTGGGGGGGAAATCCATCAAAGAAGAAAGAAGAGAAATAGCATTGTCTGTGTAGTTTTTGAACTCAGAATCTGGCTTCTCTGTGTTCTGAAGATGATTCACTGGTGTCTCATGGTGTCTCACTCTTTGTGGTTTAATCTAGACGACTTAGTAGCTAAAAAGAGACTTCTTGAAAAATGCCAGGTTCACTTTATAAATCAAACTTGGCGTGGAATTCTTTGACATTCATTACACTGCCATTAATACTAATAAGCTTCTTTTAAAATAAATAACTTATTAAAATCAATGATGTATCATAGTGATTGATGCAATTGTCCTAGCAACATTAAATATGTTCACTCTATACTTGATCTCAGCCCAAAGGCTGAGAAGTAGTACTTTGTGATGATTAATGATCGTTATAAAAATGTGGATAAAATAAGGATGCTCTTCATTTATTCATGTCAACACATTTTCAAACATGGTTTAGGTTTAGGTTTATTAGATTTATATGCCGCCCTTCTCCCAAGGACTCAGGGCGGCGTACAACATTAAAAGAAACACATACTACAAAAGTTTTTAAAAAATTAAATAGAATATCCCAAACCCAATAAAAATTGACAATGACATTTTTTTTTAAAAAAAATTCGAATTAAAATTAACAGTGATTGATAATTTGTTTTGTTTTGTTCAGGCCAGGCTGGCTTGCCCAACTTTTTAGGGCGCGTCGGAAGGACCGGGGATCGTGGATTATATGAAGCTCCGGGGGCAGCTCATTCCAGCGGGAAGGCGCTCCAACAGAGAAGGCTCTCCCCCTGGGGGGTCACTAGCCGACATTGTCTGGCCGACGGCACCCTGAGGAGGCCAACTCTGTGGGATCGCACTGGACGATGGGAGGCTACCGGTGGTAGTAGGTGGTCTCGCAGGTACCCTGGGCCTAAGCCATGGAGCGCTTTAAAGGTCATAATTAGTACCTTGAATCGCACCCGGAAGACAACCGGAAACCAGTTCAGGCCGCCTAAAAGGGGTGTAACATGGGAGCTGCTTCCATTATCAATTGCAGTTTTTGACATTATTTTTTAGGTTTAAAGTCTGACTTTTCTCCAGAAGCTTAAAATGGCCCACATGTTATCATCATTTCGTACTAATAAGCCTAGGTTAGGATATGAGAGAGTAAGTCTCCATGCTTAAGGGTTAATTTGGCTGTCAGTAGTTATGAAAGTGCCTCTGTTTAATCAGTCTTCCAGACAAAAAGGGCATATTAGATTCTATGGAGTCTGAAGCAGTGGTGGCATACAACCGGTATGCCCCGGTACAGGCGTACCGGTGCCTGTGGGCAGCACCAGGTACCGTTCTGGTATGGTGCTGAGGAGTGCCCACCCACCTGCCCACTCTCCTTACGGCTATTTGAACCGATAGGGGCTTTCGCGCACGGAGCATACGGCCCCTGCGTGATGCTCCGCTGAACAGCTGGAGGATCGCGGGTGGTAAGTATGCGTGTCCGCGCTGTGTGCGTGCTGTGCGCGTTCATGTGGTGGACGCCAGGCCCCATTGCAGCCTACCGGTTGCAACGGGATCCGGGACCCACCACTGGTCTGCAGCAAAGAGGAAACCCATGTCTTCGTTATAGAGAGTAAGCTTTACAAGATATGAAATCTGATTAATGTAGTTATAGTACCATTGCCACGCACTCATAAAATTATCGTACAATGCTCCATCAAGCCATACTGACTACTGATGATTCCATGGCTAAAAAGCTATACAAGTGCTCCCCATCTGTTGGCTTCACAGGTAAACAAGACACGAATCACAGACAGGTGAGTTAGTTCTACTTCATTGTAACTACATCGCTACATTAACAGAATCTTGCAAATCCAAAAATACATTTCTAACTCCGTCTCCTTTATAGATCAAGAAACTAGAAAAGATCCCTTCTGAACCTCTTGCTCTGTCCCCTATCCAGGTGTGAACTTTGCTGTCTATTTTAACCAGGGTTTGTTGCTTTTGGTAGTGAAGGTACATTTTACTCTTAAACCTAAAAATTGTTTTTCAGTCTACATTAATCACTACATAAAGCTTCTTTCGAAAGTAGGCAATTCTTGCATTTCTACAATCACAAGTAGCTGGTCGTACCTGATATTGAGGCCTAGACAACTTACTCTACTTATTGAAGAGTTAGCTTGGAAGGAGTAATGTCTGAACAGGGAATAATAAATCTACACAGTAGGTAATCTCCCCTGGACACATATAAACGTAGTACAGTCAGAAATTTTGGAAATATTAGAATTTACAAACACACTTTTCCCTGAACTTTCTTTATTCACTTTTGACCATGGATAGAAGAGTTTTCACCATTTGTTTTTGAAATATCAGAAGTTCCTTCAAAACTGGGAACAAGCATATTTATTGTCATGAGATCTGCCTCTTGTGTCATCAGTTGTCAAAAGGATTGACTGTTTTGATGGATGAATCACGGGTACAAATCCTTATATGGCACTAAGAATGGAAAGAAGTACTTTCTGCCAATTTTCAGAAGAAAGAACAAAGTAATACTTTTCATTCAAAAACATGGTGAGTACGGATCCCAAGGTTAAGCAAACGTCATGAAATTTGGAAAAAGGAAATAAGTGATTCATCAGGACACAGTCTCCTTGGAAGAGTCTGGAAATATTAACAGAGAAGTAACTGAACCATTTACTGATTTAGAAAGCAGCTCTTTCGTCCATGTTTTTAGAGCAGATATCAAAAGGTATGTTGAGATCAGGGGTGGGTTTCTCGCCCCGTTCCAACCGGTTCAGTTGGAACGGGGCCAGCAGTGTCCTCGTGCATGTGCGCAGCGCACGCATGCGTACTAGCGTCTGTGCGATGCCTCCAGCTGCTCCTGGAGGATCGCGCAGGCGCTGTATGCGTCCTGCGCATGCGTGGAAGCGCAGAACTCGTCAAAACCGGGTAAGGAACGCGGGTGGGCGGGTGGGCCCTTCGCCGTTCCTGGAAGTTACTTACTTCTGGGTTCGCCGACCAACCGGTTCGCGGGGACCGCCGCGAACCGATTGAAACCCACCCCTGGTTGAGATTGAGACCATCATGTAACACATGGGGACACAACTTTTTTCACAAGTAATTATATTGCCAGCACAGCAGCTGAAATAAGAGTCGAGAGAAATAAAAATCCAAGGGTCATACATCCTCTTTCAATGTGTCTTTTTCAACCTAAGCAAAAGTTGAAGGCCAGAGTAATTTTGTTTCTGATTGCTATAAGCACTTATTTTCTGTTTTGACCATGTACCAGATCTCAAAGCCTCCAGACTGTTTATTTACAGGGCTCAGAAGGCTGTCGCGGGGATGCGTGTCCAAATATTGTAGCCTCGTCTTGGTTTTTGTTGTTGTTGTTTCAACTCCATTTAAAAATTCATCAAGTTAGGTAAACTATACATACTGCATATTCACATACAGCTGCAATCTGCCTCAAGCTGACAGCAGTAATGGTGTTCAAATTGTGGAGCACTCATATTTGAGACATTTGAGAGCTGCTAAATGTTAATGAAAAATGATTAAGCAATCACTTTAAAGGGTAAGCAGAAAAAGAGAGGATACAAGACAGGGATCTCTTTCACTCCTTAAATTACAGTGCGGCACTTATTTTGCTGATTCTTACCATGCCTTTACCTTAGCTCCAGGATGACTTACATGGGACCTCTTTTAAATTTATCCTCCCAGTAACCTCCCTCTGAAGTAAGTTGGGCTTGTAATAAATAAAGTGTAATAAATAAAACTTAATCTATGTACCTGAAAGGGAGGTAAGATTGTTTTCCCCAAGTAATTACCCACTGACAGCTAAAAATAGCTGCAGGTATCCATGTTGAAACATGTAGATTTTTCAAGCTTAGGCATGAAAAAGGGAAGAGTGACTTACTCCATGAATTTTAATTATTTTCAAAATGTCTTAACAGGACTCTCCCTTTCAATCAGCCGAGGTGGCACAGTGGTTAAATGCAGCACTGCAGGCTACTTCAGCTGACTGCAGTTCTGCAGTTCGGCTGTTCAAATCTCACCGGCTCAGGGTTGACTCAGCCTTCCATCCTTCCGAGGTGGGTGAAATGAGGACCCGGATTGTTGTTGGGGGCTAATATGCTGACTCTGTAAACCGCTTAGAGAGGGCTGAAAGCCCTATGAAGCGGTATATAAGTCTAACTGCTATTGCTATTGCTAATCAGTGGTGGGATTAGGGCGTTGGTACTTACCTGATACGCCTCTTCTCATAGTGGGGGGAGGAGTATCCAGGATGGGTTTGACCTTATCCTCTCGTGATTGGTTTGAGTCAGATAAGCTCTTTGGGCTCCGCCCCCTGGCAGTGAGCATGCCCAGTTTTATGACGAAGAACTCTCTCCGACTCGTTGCATCATTCACTCCAGACTCTTGATTCAGTTTTTTTGCTTTTATTGTCTTCAACATCAATAATTAAATAACAATATAAACAATGAACATAACACTTAGTTGTACAAACATAGTCAGGGAGGGACTGGATACTCCTCCCCCCACTATGAGAAGAGGCGTATCAGGTAAGTACCAACGCCCTTTCTCCATAGTGAGGGGGGAGGAGTATCCAGGATGGGACGTACCAAAGCCTGCACGTCCCTAGGGAGGGAGATCCCTGAGGCCATATGTCCCCCTCTCAGGCCTGTTGAGGCACGGGTCCTGCCCTGTGAACCGCCTGCAACACCCTGCGGCCGAACGAGGCCTCTGCCGAGGCAAAGGAGTCCAACTTATAGTTCCTAACAAAGGGAGAGGGGGAAGCCCACGTGGCTGCCCTGCAGATTTCGGCCAGGGATGCTTGTGTGGCCCAGGCCGTGGATGTGGCTGCACTCCGTGTGGAGTGGGCTGTGATATGATCTGGTGTCTGTAACCCCTGCGATTGGTAAGCAGTGGCAATGCAGGTTCGCAACCACCTGCCGATAGTGGTGGAAGTTACCTTATTACCCAGGGATCCTGGTTGGAAGGAGACAAACAGGGCTTCGGATTTCCTGTTTGGCCTGGTTCTCCTGAGGTAAATCCTCAGAGCCCTCCTTACGTCTAGAGTGTGCCACTTCCTCTCCAATGGGTGAGAAGGGTCTGGACAGAAGTTGGGCAAAATCAGTTCCTGGGCCCGATGGAAGCAGGAGCACACCTTGGGAATGAAGGATGGATCCAGCCGTAACACCACCCTATCTTGGTGAAAGACACAGAGATCCTCCCTGGTGGACAGCGCCTGCAGTTCGGATATCCGCCTGGCGGAAGTGATGGCCACCAGGAAAGCCACCTTCAGGGTCAGGAACTTAAGGGAAACTGTTTGTAATGGCTCAAATGGGGCGCCCGTTAGAGCGTCCAATACCCTGTGTAAATCCCAGGAAGGGTACCTGTGTACCGTAGGTGGTCTGAGGTTGGAGGCCCCCTTAAGGAATTGCCTGACCATGGGGTGGTGCGTCAGGCTCTGGTTTCTGCCACACAGGAGAACTGATGAGATGGCTGAGACCTGTCTCCTAATTGTGTTAGGAGCTAACCCTCTATCCAGGCCCGCCTGGAGGAAGTCCAGAACCTGAGGTACCGTAGCCTGGATGGGGTTGAACCCCCGGGAGTTGCACCAAGAGTCAAAGGCCCGCCAGGTGGAGCCATAGATGCGCTCTGTGGAGGGCCTGCGGGCGGCCTGGATAGTCCTTATCACCCTAGGGGAGAAGAGGTCTTTCCTCAGGATGCTCCGCTCAACCGCCAAGCGGTCAACTGGAGCCATTGAGGATCCGGGTGCTCCAGCGCCCCCTGGCTGAGGGAGATCCTCTCCTGGGGAATTCTCCAGGGCCTCTCCACTGACAGAGACTGGAGATCTGCAAACCAAGGCCTCCGGGGCCAATGAGGAGCCAACAGAACCACTTCCGCCCCCTCCTGAAGGATCTTCCGTATGACCCTGGGAATCAGGGGCAAGGGAGGAAAGGCATACAAAAGACCCCTGGGCCATGAGCTCCGCAGAGCGTCCGTCCCTTCCGCCCCCCGTGTCCGGTACCTGGAGAAGAACCTCGGGAGCTGAGTGTTGAGGGGAGTGGCGAACAGATCGACTTCCGGGCGCCCGAAGCGCTCGGCCACCTCCTCGAATATCGCAGGCTGTAGCCTCCACTCTGAGTTGTCCACCTCGGCCCGGCTGAGCCAGTCGGCCCTGGTGTTGTCCACCCCCGCTATGTGTTCTGCCCTCAAAGACCGGAGGTTCCTTTCGGCCCACTGACCCAGACGTTTGGCCTCCTTCATGAGGGCCCTTGATCTTGTCCCCCCCTGTCTGTTTATGTGAGCCTTGGTGGTGATATTGTCTGTGAGGACTAATATGTGCTGGCCCCTGACCGAATTCTGGAACCGTAACAGAGCCAGGCGGACCGCCCTGAGCTCCAACCAGTTTATGTTGTGAGTCCCTTCCGCCTGAGTCCACTCTCCTTGCGCCATCTGAGCCAGCAGATGGGCACCCCACCCACTCAGACTGGCGTCCGTCGTTACCGTCAAGCGGTCTGGTGTCCAGAAGGTTTCGCCCTTTGTGATCGCTGGGGATGTCCACCAAGCCAGGGAGCGGGAGACGTCTAGCGGGAGAAGTACCTTGGTCTGCGAACAGCTCGTGCGTCTTCGCTGGAACGGCAAGAGGAACCATTGGAGATCTCTGGTGTGGAGGCGAGCCCACGGGACGATGCCAATGGCGGAGACCATGGTGCCTAGTAGTTTAGACAGAGTGGCTAGGGACACCTTGCGCTTCCTGGCTATCGAGGAGGCTAGCTGTCTAAGCGCTATCTGTCTGTCGGGTGACAGGAAGACCATGCCCGCCTGGGTGTCTATTCTGGCTCCTAGGTGAATCAGACTAGTAGAGGGGTGGAGGTGACTCTTGGCTAGGTTCACTGTAAACCCATGGTCCCTCAGGACTGTCATGGTGATGTCTAGGTCTTGCAGAGCGCCCCTAAAGGAAGATGACTGCAGGAGCAGATCATCCAGATAACATTGGATGCGCACCGGGACCTGTCTCAGGTGCGCTGCCAGCGCTGCCATTACCTTTGTGAATACCCTCGGGGCCGAAGACAGCCCGAAGGGGAGGGCCCGGTACTGATAGTGGTGACCCATGTAGCAGAACCTGAGATACCTACGGTGATCCTGGGCAATGGGGATGTGCAGATAGGCCTCAGTGAGGTCTATGGAAGTGAGAAAGTCTCCTTGTCTAACCCCCTCCAAGATAGAGTGTAGGGAGTGCATCTTGAACCTCCTCTAGCGAATGGAACGGTTCAGGCGTTTCAAGTCAAGGATCGCTCTCCAGCCCCCAGAGGCCTTGGGGATGACAAACAGGATGGAATAGTGCCCCTGACCCTGTTGCTCTGGAGGCACTGGCTGGATCGCCCGGATCTCCAACAGGTGTTGGATGGCTTCCTGCATCAGCAGCCTCCGGGTCGGGTTCTTAGAAACCGGACATATCCGGAAGAAGCTCGGGGGACTGGAAAGAAATTCGAGTGAAAGGCCATGCCTGATGGTCTTCTGCACCCATCTGTCAGAGGAGGTGAGGTCCCAGCGGTCAGCAAAGTGCGCTAAGCACCCCCCAATGGGGAGAGTGCTGGACCTAGCTTTAATATTTGCGGAAGGAGCGCCCCCCTCCGCCTCCTCCGCCCCCTCGAAAGGGCCGCTTCTGTTGCCTGCCTCTTTGCTGTCTGTCTGGGTACCTCTGTCTAGCAGGGAATCCCCCTTGATACTGCCTGCCTCCTGAGAAACCTGCCTCTGACCCCCTAAGGAAGTCCTGACCCCGAAAGAAGGAACCAGAGTCCTGACCCCGGGAGTAGGAGCGTCTGGGGTATGGAGTTGACCTGAAGCTGCCTTTCTTCTGGGCAGTGGCGAGGACCTTCCTCTTGTCCTTGTTCTCAACCAGGAACCGGTCCAGAGCCGAGCCAAAGAGGGAGTCCCCTGTGAAGGGGGCTGAAGCCAGGCGCCACTTGTGACGAACCTCCACCTGCCACTGTCGAAGCCACAGCAGCCTGCGTGATGCCACCGACGATGCGATCGCCCTGGAAGCGAATCTGGCTGCAGCCAGGGTGGCATCCGATGAGAACTGGATGGCCGCTGCCAGCCTGTTGATGTCCTGATGTGACCGGGCATCTGCTATGGGGGTGCGTTGCTGTAGCTCCTGCAGCCACAGCAAGGAAGATCTGATGATGAAAGAGGCTGTGGTGGATGCTTTCACAGCCCAGGCCGCTGCTAAATGGCCCCTCTGCAAGGTGAGGTCTGCCTTCTTGTCCTCCGCCTTCAAGGCATCCTCTGGCTCCCCAGGCATGTTGGTGGATGTATGAAGAGCCACGATTGGATCATCTATGGTGGGCTGTGCAAGTAGCTTAGCCAGCTCTTGGTCCACATTGAAGAACATCCTGTCTGAAGAGGAGGGTGATGGGCCCTTTGTAGGAGATGCCCATTGGCGCCTTATCAGGCCTAGGAAGGTCTTGGGCGTAGGAACAGTGTCTGCCTCGATGGCCTGCTCGTCAAAGATGTTCTCTGCTGAGAGGCCCTGGCGTTGGGGTGTGGCCTCCGCTGCTCTGTTGCCTAGCTTGACCGTTGCCTTGGCCTTGAAGAGCAGGGACTCAAACAGTGAGGGCTGGAACAACCCAGTGAATGTGGGTTTAGGAGGAGGCATGCCTTCATCCTCTGATAGCTTGAGTTCTCTGATCTCGCCTTCCTCACTTTCATTGTCACTGTCCTCCTGGGATGAATCTGAGGAGCTGTGAATCTCTTCCTCCTGGGCCTCTGGGAATTCAGGGGCCCTGGGGGTGGGGGGGAGGGGGGCCACCTGAGGCTGTGGCTGCTGGAATGCTGCAGCCATGTATTGCTGAAAAGCCTGCATCATTAATTCTTGGAAGTTGGGGGCTCCTGTGGGAGGCGCTGGGTTGGGGCTGAAGCCCCCCTGAACAGGGGGGGGGCTGCCCAAAAGGGGAAAGCCAGTAGGCAAGGCTGCCCCCACAGTAGGGGTGATAGGGGATTGCCACCCCTGAGTGGAGCCCCAAAGCCCCGAGGTGTCTATAGGGATCCTTGTTGGCAGGGCTGGATTCTCCCCTGAGCCTCCGCTGGATAAGGGAGTGCCTGAATTTTCCCCCCCTTTGCCTGGGGCGTTCTGATGGCTGGCTGCTTGGTTGCAAAGTCTCTCTAAAGCCTTATGCCTCCTCCGCTCGTATTTAGAGGGCTTGGGGGGCTTGTGACCCCTCCCTTCCTCTGGATCTGCCCTGGGGGAAAGGTGCTTGGTTTTGCATTTAGCCTTTCCTCTTCCCCCCCCTCCTCGGGCAGTCTCTGGGGAAGCCACTGACCTGGGTGCTTGTTCTTCTGCCCCTCCGGTGGGGCTGCAGTCCCTGCTTGCAACTGCCTGGGATTCTCCTTCCTGGTAGTTGCTGGGCGCCGCCATTTTGGACCACGTGGGTCCTCCCGGCTTCAAAATGGCGCCGACCGGCTTGCAAAGGGGCGCGAAATTTAAAAGTGCCTGAAGCGAGGCTTGAGCTCCTGAGAGCTTGCCACGTGCGCTCCCAGCCGGATTCTCTTCCTCCTGCCTCTCCTCCGATGCCGCTGTGGCCAGGAACAGCTTCTTCGGATTCCTCACGATCCTCTGGCCACGTGGAGGCAGCACGGGCGCTCCAGGGCGTTTGAAAGCCCTGGTTCGTCGCTCAACCCTTGAGGGGAGCAACGGAGCGCTCCAGCGACTTACAAGCCTCAGCGGTTGGGGCTGCCTGCTAGAGGCTTTTGCCCTTTCTCCTGGTTAGGGGCTGCCTGCTAGAGGCTTTTGCCCTTTCTCCTGCTGCCTGGTCAAGCTCCTCACTGAGAGACTTCGGATCTCCTCAGTGTCCAGGGCAGCCTGCCGCCCCAGGGGGGCTAGTGGCAGTTCCAATCTTGCAGGAGGAGGCTGTGTATGAAGCAGGGAGGCAAACTCGACGGGTCCAAATGAATTTTCCTAGTAAATTCCTGGAGCTCTCGAATGAGCAACTTCTCACGAAGGTTTTGAGTCAGAAAACTGGGCATGCTCACTGCCAGGGGGCGGAGCCCAAAGAGCTTATCTGACTCAAACCAATCACGAGAGGATAAGGTCAAACCCATCCTGGATACTCCTCCCCCCTCACTATGGAGAACAGCCAGTTCGCACCTATTCGGGAGAACCGGTTGGTAACTTTCTAAGTAGTTCAGAGAACCGATTGTTGGAAGAAATCTCCTTTTGTTTTTTCCCCACTTTACAGGGCTAATCCTGTAAGGAAGGCAGGAAGGAAACATTCTGGTGTTGTTTCTAGCCTCATCTTTATTGACCTGCTTACAGAAACTGCCTCTCCAGTTAATCCTTATTACATTATAACAGCTAAGGCGAAGCGTCCATCGACCTGAGTGACCTTGAGTTGGCCACGCCCACCCAGTCACATGACCACCGAGCCCCACCTACCCAGATAGTCATTAGGGCAGAGAACCGATTGTTAAATTATTTGAATCCCACCACTGCTTTCAATGTACAAGTTTCTTCCTTGTTTCTGTTTCTGCTGGTAAAACAGAAATGTGTGTATTGGTACGGGGGAAGCTAGATATCACAAAGGAAGGGGGGGGTTTGGTTCACTGTTCTCTTTTGGAGGAATTATAATTCCTCAATTTATAGTTGTCTTCTTTTTAGATAAATATAATATCTAAGAAAGACAAAAAGAAGGTCTGAAATTAAACATTCAATTTTTATTTCTTCCAAGTAATCACTGTTTTAGCATATTTAACTGAAATTAAAAAAAAGGGAAACACTTCAGGTTCTTTGATATCAGGAAGCAAGTAGTTATGATTTAAGAATGATCTAGACTTCTCCTACCAGCTGCCTCATTAAAATATTCAACTGTTTCATAGTGTTTGTCTTCCTGAAAATCAATGTAGCTTCCTGATTTGTGCAGAAATGTTGAATTACATCTGTGGCTGCATACAAATTGATCCAATCTGCGAACATGGTTTCGTAATTATGTGTTCTTTGTACATCATTCATCTGAGATTTCCTCCAGTTGTATCTCTGTTGCAAGTTTTGACATTCTTACTCAAGAAACCTTTAAGGGAGAAGGATATTCTAACAGCTGCATTGTGAAAAAAAGTGTGATTGCAACAAGTCAAATGTGACCTTCCATTCTAATCCAAGAAAAAATAAATTTCTTTAATGTCAATATCATGTAGTAAAACCAGTGCACCTACAGATAAGAGAAAGAATAATATTTACACTAACAGAATAATATTTATATTACTATCTTATTTTGCACTTTTATTTAAATAAGTAGCAATCTGAGATTTAGAAAATAGAACTGGAATGGTATACAAACTCATTTCTTAAGTTATTATATTTTTATTATTTGTTTAGATCTGTAACTTTCAAAGACATGCCAGATAATCTGAAATAAATAAATTAAAACATTAAATTACATTGTGGCATCCTACACAATCTACTAGTGGGAATGAAGCCCAAATTTCAGAGGCAGCAGTAACAAAAAGCTGAAGAACAATTATAACATTCTTTATATCTTAAATGCACAGGAAATACTAACAAGGACCTGTAAATGTGGCAGAAAAATGAGAGACTGAGATGCAAAGGAAGAAGCTTGTTTCCCTTTTTGACAATCATATTTTATTCATTTCTTAAAATCAAGTCCACAGAAAACTGAAGAAGTGTTATCATCATAGGTGAAATTGTTCTCCAAAAACATTTGAAGGGATAGTTTCTTTTGGTCATTTAGATAAAAGCTGAATAAATAGATGAACTTTTTGTTAAACAACTAACAAATGTATGTAGGAAATATGCCACAGTAGTAAGGGGAAACGGTTCACCAACAAAAGGGCGACTGACAAAAGCGCGTCTGACTAAACCGCGGTGACAAAACCACGAGTTCTAAAGCGCTCCGACGAATGAGCGCTGAATCGCGCCGACAACAGTGTGGCGACAGAAGCGTGCTGTAAACATAAACCTAACCCTAAACGTAACACTAACCCTAACCCTAAATGTAACGCTAACCCTAAACCTAACTCTAAACCTAACCCTAACCCTAAACCTAACCCTAACTTAAATCGCCCTTCTGTCGACGCGCTGTTGTAAATCACCCTTCTGTCACCGTGCTGTTGTCACCGCACTGTTGTCGGCGCGTTGATGACGTCACAGTTTTAGCGACACGGTTTTGTCAGTGCGCTTTTGTCGTGCGCGCTTTTGTCGTGTCACGCGGGGAAACTTTAACCACCATGATATCAATGGGAGACAAACTGCAGCAAGTGGGGGAGATGAAACAGATTCCTAACCAACCTAGCTGACAACTTTCTCATAAAAAAGGTAGAGGAGGGAACTAGAAGAAAAGCTATACTAGATCTAAATCTTACTAATAGAGAAGAAGTGATAGAGGGAGTTGAAATTGCTGGAACATCTGACAAGAGTGACCATGTCATATTGGAATTCAATATAATGCTAGCACAAGCAATAGAACACAATACAGCCACTGTCCCAAACTTTTAAAAGAGCTGATTTTTAACAAACTCAGAGAAAGCCCAAGAAAAAATTCCATGGATGAAAATCCTAAAAGGAAAAAACAACTCAAGAAGTGTGGGAAACTCTGAAAAATATGATCATAAAAGCTCAGTGCAGCACAACACCACTGAAAAAGAAAAACAAGAAATCCAAGAAGAGACCAACATGCACAAAGATCTCTCTGATAAACTAAAAGACAAAAAGGACAAGTACAAAAAAAAAAGGAAAGAGGAACACATAACTAAGGCAGAATACCAGCATATAGTCCAAATCTGCAAAGATGAAGTCAGGAAAACTAAGGTTCAGAATGAACAAAGACAGGCAACAAAAGTGAAAGATAATTTTTAAAAAAGTTTCTTTCAACATACAAATAACAAGGAAAAAGACAAGGAAACAGTAGGTCCACTTTACAGAGAAGATGGCAAGGAAGTAACTGGCACAGTGGTGGGTTTCAAAAAAATTTCGAACCTACTCTGTGGGTGTGGCCTCCTTTGTGGGAGTGGCTTGCTGGCCATGTGACTTGGTGGGAGTGGCTTGCCGGCCATGTGTTTTCTCTCTCTCTCCTTCCTTTTATCTCTCTGTCCCTTTTTCCTTTTTTTCTTTCATCTCTCTCACTTTTTCTTTCTTTTTTCTTTTTTTCTTTATTTCTTTCTTCCTTTCTTTCTCTTTCTCTCTCTGTGTGAGTCTGTCTGTGTGTGTGTGTGAGTGAGTGTGTGTGTGTGAGTGGTGGGTTTCAAAATTTTTTGGAAGCTCTTCTGTAGGTGTGGCCTGCTTTCCGGGTCCACTGGTGGAACCTCTTCTAACCGGTTCGGTAGATTTGACGAACCGGTTCTACCGAACTGGTGCAAACTGGTAGGAACCCACCTCTGAACTGGCAGTAGAGAGAAAGCAGAGCTTTGCATCAGTCTTCATGAAAAAAGAAACTACCAACCTACCAAAAATCTAACTATAAAAGACAGACTGGAAATAAAAATTAAAATAAGCAAGAAAATGTTTAGAGAACATCTATCTGATCTTGATGAATATAAATCACCGGGACCTGATGGTTTACATCCCAGAGTTCTGAAGGATCTGGAAGATATTATCTCAGAAGCATTGTACCATATCTTTCAAAAATCCTGGAGCACCAGGGAATTACCTGAGGATTGGAAAAGAGCTGATGTGGTTCCCATCTTCAAAAAACATGAGCATTTTTTAAGGAATGCTCTGAAAAGGATAAATATATGTTTATATTCCATTCAGGAGGAGGAAATGCTCTTACTTCAAAATTTGGTTAGGAAAGGAGGAAAGAAGGGAAAGGATTTACTAGTAGAATAAAATAAAATATGTTAACATTGTTAATGGTACGCAGTTAATATGTTGTGAGGGAAATAGATCAATACTATTAATTGTGGATAACTAAGCAAAATGTTTATTATATAAAAATTAAATATGAGAATATATGTTATCTATAGTAAAATAGAATAACAGATGAAAATGAAATGTTAAATTTGACTAATTTGGAGGGGCAAAATGCTATCTATTCAGAAGAAATTAAATTTAAGATGGAAAATGTGGAAAGAAAATAATATGGCTAAAATTGGAAACGGAAATATGATGTAAAATGAATGGTACATTTGAGAAGATGTTAAGGGGGGAAACCTTGGCAACACTTGGTTTATAAAAGAAGTCAAAATATGTAAGGAAAAATTAAAAAAAACTTTGTTTAAAAAAAAAAGAAATGTGATGCCCAATCAAATCATATTATTATTATTTTGTTTTGCTCACATAATATAAACAGATTTCCTTCTTTCCTTTTCCCCATACCTTATACATTGATGACAGCCACATCCTCTATGACAGCTTGTCAAATTTAGGAGACTTAATTCAAGCGGCCTTCATTTCAGGCATAGGCTATTAAAAGACCGTCTCACAGCAGGCTAACAGGACATTGTACAACTGACATCAGAAACATTGTAAACTGTGAGTAGGAAGAAGGGAGCTGAATTTCCTGTCTATAAGCAACATCTGTAGAGTTATCTCCAGCTATATATAGAAAGGAAGTTACAAACTGCTCCCAACTAATATTTAGTTGCCAGATTAGTTATTTAATCCTTCCAAAATTAATAGCATGGTCTAGGTCCAAAAACAGTGATATTTCATTCATTGAAGCATTAAGTTACATACTGTGGCTAATCCTAAGAGTATAATTAATTATTTGACAGTTCCCAGAAGCCATCATTGTACTCTTAACAAAACCATCAACTCATCAAAATTGCATGGCTGCTGAACAGAGTGATATAGCCTCTGGTTATGCCTGCGACATCATGCATCACTGCTGCACTAGACATTTAATTGTCAAATATTCCAGACTATTGTGCTAGTGGAAAGTGGAGTCATAGGGCATCAGACCACTGGGAACACTCCAGCTACAGCTATGAGAAGCTACAGTTGCCTGGAGTTACCATAAGCTTCAATTTTGTTTTGTAACTAACAGCATCTGTGACTAGGACAAAAGGTGCAGAAAACAGAACAGAGAATTCTACCTTAAATTTGCTCTTGGAATTTTGATGGTAAAAGGTGAATTTAGTTACTAAACAAATTGCCTAGGACAGCAAGGATGCATGCTGTTGCAGGCCTGGCCAGAGGTTGTTAGCAGTAGCAATAGCAGTTAGACTTATATACCGCTTCATAGGGCTTTCAGCCCTCTCTAAGCGGTTTACAGAGTCAGCATATTGCCCCCAACAACAATACGGGTCCTCATCTTACCCACCTCGGAAGGATGGAAGGCTGAGTCAACCTTGAGCCGGTGAGATTTGAACAGCCGAACTGCAGAACTGCAGTCAGCTGAAGTAGCCTGCAGTGCTGCATTTAACCACTGCGCCACTCTATTCAGTTGTAACTCTTTAAGGGTTCACCAGAATGTTATCTTTATGGCCCTAAAGGAAGCGAAAAAGAGGCAAAATGTATGAAGGTATGCATGGCTTCTTTGAAATCTGTCTGTGGCACCAACCCCAGTTGCACCCTGTAGTTTGTTGTTTGTTTAAACAAGGGAAAGGAAAGGTAATTGGAAGAAAAGTGACTCCTGGCAGCAGGTGGGAAAATTGTTGTGGCCCAGCAGGAGCCGTTGGAGCTGCCACCAGACTCCGACAGCGAGGGGCCCTATGAGTCGGCTTTGGAAGATGTGGAGGACCCTGGACAGGGTTCCGACTCCGAGCAGGGCGCAGAGAGGCTGGTTGGCCACTAGGAGGCACCTGAGCCTTGGACCAGTGGGGAAGAGACAAGGGAGTGTGATCCTGACGTCAGCAGTGAGTTGTTTCTGGATGCCCGGCACCGGAGAGTTAATAGGTGTAAGGAACAGTTGCGCAGTTAAAGGAGGTAATTGCACTCAGCTGCTGGTAATTTGGCTCCTCTCCAGACTATAAAAGGACTGCTTGTGCACATGCCCCTTTTGCAGAAGTCAACGCATTAACGAATGTTAGAGAACAGTATTGTGAGCCTGGCAGGCTGGATTGCTGCCCCGGCTTATCTGTGCCGGTTTGCTGCCAAGGACCTGTCTGTCTTTTAATAAATTCTGTAAAGTATATTTGACTCGGAGTCTGTTGGTGTGGGACGAGGGGGGTCAGAACAGAGAATTTAAAACATTGCTACCAAAATCATGTGAGATCATATGTTGCTCGCACCAAAAGCATCACTTGACTGAGAGAAGTGATGGCTGCCCCATTTGTTCAAGAAAACAGGGAGTCTCTGTGTGATTACTAATATGTTCCAACTTAAGAATTTTGTTGTAACCTTTAATCAACTTGACACATGTCTTATCTGGCTTCATTTTAATTTCGGACAAGAACTCTTATTCTTCTATTGAGTGTTGTAGTAACTCCTTACAATTCTTTGTTAAGGTCCAAATTTGACAGGCTGAAGCCAAAGCTAATTTCATTGTATTTATTTTGTACAATGACAATAAAGAATATACTGCTAAAATGAGTTAGTCAGAAGTTCCAACTTGGTTACAAATGAATCACGCTCAACTATCCCATCATTAAGATCATTTAAAACATTTAAGAATAGTGTGCACGTACATTCAAAGGAATCTTATCAATATTAGGATACCTTTTAGGATTAATTAGGATTATATTATTAAATCAAATTATTTGTTTAATTACATATTAAGGCATGGAAATTTCAAACTTTTGGAAAATTTCAAATTTGAACTCAATAAATCTCACTGTCAATCCTCTTGGTTGAAGTGTCTAAACCAACCAACCAACCAACCAACCAACCCAACAAGTTTTCATAATGTATGTTGTGAATGTTGCTTTATCATTTCTATTTTCTATTTCATATCAATTAATGCAACATAACACACTGGTTTAATTCCTATTCCTACCTGCCAAATATGTAATTTGCAAAGCACTGGGTAATGGTAAAACATCTTTCATTGGCTAGCACAAAACCAAAGAGTTCTAAAAAATGTAAAGTAAAAAATTTATTAAAATACTTCCAATTACTTCCAAGCTAAACACAGTCCTCCGACAGCATTTTGGGGGGGTCCTAACCTTCCTACCTGCCCCCAGAGCTCACCAGCGGCCACTGACGAGCCTCCCGGTAGTGCCTCGACCGCGGTGGTCGCGGAAAGCAGCCGCGCTCCAAGCTGCCTGTTCCGCGCGTCAGAAGGCTATAAGAAGGAAGTTTTCAATTGGAGGAAGAAAATAACAAAACCTAATGCTTCCTAACCTACACTCCAAACACAAAAATAAGAAAAGAGGCTACACTAAGCTGTTTGGAGAGTCCAACTTGCTGTCCAAGAACTGGAGCTCCCCAACTGTGTCTTTTTAGGGCGACTTGAGTTTTTTAAACTGAGCCTCTAAAGGGAGCAGGAGGCGTGGCTATACAAACTTTGAACTCAGTCCTTGGGCAGCAAGCTGAAGTTATGAATGTTGTGTATTTTAAATTGTTGTTTGTCTATTTGTCTATTTATCCCCTCCCTTTGTTTATTTTTTGTTTGTTTGTTTGAAGAGCCGAGGAGGCGCAGTGGTTAGGGTGCAGTACTGCAGGCCACTTTAGCTGACTGTGATCTGCAGCTCAGCGGTTCAAATCTCACCAGCTCAAGGTCGACTCAGCCTTCCATCCTTCCGAGGTGGGTGAAATGAGGACCCAGACTGTGGGGGCAATTTGCTGACTCAATTTGCTAAACATTTGTAAACCACTTAGAGAGGGCTGAAAGCCCTATGAAGCGGTATATAAGTCTAATAAATAAATAAATAAATATTGTAAGCCACCCAGAGTCCTTCGGGAGTGGGCGGCATACAAGACCAATAAAATACAAAAATACAAATAACCATGCTTGGACACTCCAAGCAACGCTTAGGAGGACAGTCATAAGTCACTTTTTTTCAGTGTTTGAGCAGCCACTAAATGAATGGTTATAAGTTGTAAGTTGAGGACTACCTATATATGGATTCCTCCCTTCCCCTTAACTTATCTAGAGTCAGATGTTTAAAATACTACCAAGACATCTGGAAATTGAGATGCCACAAATAGGTACTAGAAACTGAGCTAGAACACAGTCACTATAACTCATTACTCTAAGCCAAATTCAAGGGAATGGCTTACACGCTAGTTCTCCTAGAATTTATGTTAGAATATCATTTTTAAAAATTCTGGCTTTGGGAGAAAACAAATGTTGATTTGTTATAGAGCAATAAATTCATCCAATTGTCAAGGCAGAGTTTTTGGGTTGTTTTTGGAAATGCACCAAACATTGAATTCACATATACAGATATTACTGTGCTATATGATTGTGTGGTGTAACCGGACCAAGTTAGAACAAGGGAAAGCATAGCTGGAAGAAGTGTGGGGAAAAAACTAAATTGGTTCATGTCACTCTCATATTTTGAGTAGAAGGTGAAGCGGTAAGGGTCTTTGGCCAAGGACTCCTATTGGTAAGGTAGGTACCGGTAGATATTTGAAGCCTTATTGCCTGCACCAAAGTTGGGGCTCTAACCATTACCTAACCCAGGTGTGTGTGTTTCTCTGTGTGTGTCTCTCTCTGTGTGTGTGTGTGTGTGTGTGTGTGTTCTCAGAATATAAATTAATCTGGGAATAATATTCATTTAGAGCAGTGTTTCTCAACCTTGGGCTGGCTGGGGGATTCTGGGAGTTGAAGTCCACAGGACTTAAAGTCGCCAAGGTTGAGAAACACTGATTTAGAGAATGTTCAACTTTCCTGAAAGGATGACATTTAATGACTCTCATCTATTAATACCTGAAAAAACCTCTCTCTACACTTTATTTATATTACATGTTATTGAATTACATATTTTGGTATACACATCCCTAGATTTTTAATGGATTTGATACAAATACAAAATTGATATTCCTTAAATGGATAGGTAACCAAGTTATCAGCTACAGGCATCAATTCCAATTTGAACCAGTTAATAGAATGTCTTGCTATTTCTAAAGGCATCCATTATTAGCATCAGCAGTGGAACAATAATTAAGGATTAGAAATCAACAAAAGAATATCTTTTCCAAATAAAATCAATTTCTGTTCCATTGAATTATATAAACGTCTGTAGATCTCCCTATGTTATCTAATAGCACAATAGCTCATGGGTCACAAGCAAGCTTTAGCCTATTTGCAACAGGGCTGCGTGAGTGGTGGGCCGTGGGGCGCACATGTGCATGTAGCCCTCTTGCTCAAACAGCGGGCACGTACCTACCCCTCACACAAAACCATCCCAGTATCCCTCCGCACTGGGTCCTCATGGAGTAGAAGACCAGCAAGATCCCTTCAAACTGTTATTCTGTTATTCTATAGTGGAGAAAATAAAAGGTCTACAAAGTATATATTCCTCATTGTTGTAAAGTACTACAAGTGGGTTAAATCTGCATATTCAGTAATGCAGTAATGCATCAAATGAAGAACTATCTGGGAGAAATTTTATTTCAATTTAAATTCCTAAGAACACTTTTTAATAATAATGTTGGATAGACTTACTGTGCATTTAAAATAATAATACTAAAATACTAATACTACATAAATCAGCTGCTTTTTCCTTATAAATCCATGATTTAAACTGCTTTAGTTTGAATCAAATATGTATGATACATGAAGGCTTTGAAGATGGCAGATTCCAGCAAATACAAAATACAATAAGGCGAAGTATGGAATCAATCTGAATGTTATAATACAGTATTGATTGAATGATCTTCCCTGATCTTCTTCTAGTTCATTTGAAAGGCAGGGAAAAATGCCTGTGTTTATGCAGTACTTTACAACTGTATCCGAAAGACTATTTTCCACACACATTCCTACTGCATTCCCATTAGATGGGAATCTGCTCAATTTATACCTCATATATTGAAATACAACAGGTGGTTTACTTAGGATATGGCTACTCCATCACTGGCCCATCTCCTTGAGGTTCACCGACAAGTGCGCGCCCGACAAATGCGCGCCGACAAAACCGCGATGTCAAAATTGCGCGGACAAATGTGTGCCGACAAAAGCGCACCATCAGCAAACAACATAGTGGGACGCGAAAACAACGTTAACAACACTAACCCTAACCCTAAACTAAAAATCCTAATCACGCTTTTGTGGGCACGGTTTTCTCGGCGCGCTTTAGTGGGCACGCTTTTGACGTCACGGTTTTGTCGCCGCGGTTTTGTTGGCGCGCATTTGTCGGGCGCGCATTTGTCAGGTCACGCCCCTTGATAACAGAACATTCTTGCCAAGAGGTTACTAGCTCTATATTGTCTTCTTTTCCTGCGCCTAAGAGGGATTTTCCCCACGGTTCTTTTAATTCACTTCCTATTTCTCCTGCTCTATAATCTTTCAAGAAGTTTTACATTCTGTGTTTAATGGATTGCTTTTTAATTGTTTTATCACGTCGTCTTTATTTACTTAATTATATTGACTGAGAAATATGCAGCTATGCAAATGCAACAAAGACAGACTTGTTATATGGTCTGAAGCCAACTTCCTTGCTTCTGTCATCGGGCACACTTTATTATATGCACACTTTATCCTATTTTCTACCTGTGGCACATTTTAGTTTGGGCTATGTTGGCCTCTCAGCTCATCCCTGCTTCTGGACCACTGACTCCACCACAAGACTCATGTACTTATGGACTTTATTCAATTTGTAGGCCGCCCTATTCCCCGAAGAGACTCAGGGCGGCTGAATAAAAGCCAAGGGAGGGGAAATTACAAAAAGTAAGACAAACAATCAGACAATACGAACAATTTAAAAGCACAACAGACATAGCAAATTCGAGTGGGGGGGGGGACTCAACCCCAGGCTTGCTGGGACAGCCAGGTCTTCACGGCCGTCCAGAAGGCCCGAAGGGTGGAGAGGGTCCGAATCTCCACGGGGAGCTCGTTCCAAAGGGCCGGAGCAGCCACAGAGAAGGCCCTCCTCCGAGTACTCGCCAGCTGACATTGGCCAGCAGATGGAATACGGAGGAGGCCTAATCTGTGGGATCGAATGGGTCTGTGGGAGGTAATCGGCAGAAGGCGGTCTCTCAAGTACCCAGGTCCAATACCATGTATAAGATGTATAAGAATGTCACTTATTCATGAAGTTATAGCAGTATTTCTCAACCTTAGCAACTTGAAGATGTCCGGACTTCAACTCCCAGAATTCCCCAGCCAGCGAATGCTGGCTGGGGAATTCTGGGAGTTGAAGTCCGGACATCTTCAAGTTGCCAAGGTTGAGAAACACTGAGTTATAGCATTCAACTGACATCCTGATTAGTTTTTTTTAAAGTAGGTGGATGGAAACTCCCAGAAAGTAATTAGAATCTGCTTGTGAGGCAAGCTTTATTGTTCTTTGCTAATCTGCTGGTTATATTGCCTGACCAACATTAATACTGAATCTTGCACTACTATAATAATAAATTTATCCTAAAAAAACAAAATGCGGTTTTCATAGTTATATCTCAAGTATTGAAAAGCTCGGATTTTTAAGTATTCCAGTAACTTGCAGGCAGCAAGTTTTTAAATTATTCCCTGTTTTTGGTTAGGAAAAAGAATTCAAACACAGATAAAGTATATAGTGCAAAATATTCTTACCAATTCTAAAAATAAATTTCACTGAGTAAGCTTCAGGGCTCTTGCAAATGCTGCTCACTCAAGTTACCGAACGGCAGTTTTCCAGCCTCTGCATTTGAGATACGATGGCAATTTTCACACTCCTGCGCAGATGACGTAAACCACAGGAATCCTAACTGACCTGAAAATCCAGCCATTGGTGGCTGCCAATGTGTTCGGAAGGATTTTAAACAATGCATCATCACTTGGATACGCATTGCATGCATTGACAATTCCCACAGGAGGGCCAAAATGACTGGCCAAATACTACAAAGAACCAGAAACCCTGAATCAGGTTCTGAGAAAGAATTTACCAAGATCTGGGAAATGGAACTTATAACAAAATCTTCTTTAATAATATTTTAAATAAATTGGAGAAAGAGATGAATGGAATGATTTATCTTTAAGCAAGATTTTTTCCCCCATAGAAATCACCTCCGTTAACAACTATAACGATTATAACTCAAAGTGTTACAAAAATATTAGCAAAAACGCATGCTTTTGAACTTTGCATCTGGAATGAAAAAGGCTTACTGATTAGCAGAAATGGAACCCCGATAGAATCCAACACAGAGTAGTGGGTACTTTGCATCTAACCATAGTTTGTGTGGGTTCACCGACAAATGCGCGCTAGACAAAAGCGCTAGACAAAAGCACGCCGACAAAACCGCGATGTCAAAATCGTGCCCACAAAAGCGCGCCGACAAAAGCGCGCCGACAAAAGCGTGCCATCAACAAACAACATAGTGGGACGCAAGAACAACGTTATGACCCTAACCCTAACCCTAATCAAGCTTTTGTCGGCGCAGTTTTGTTGGTCCGCTTTTGTGGGCGCGTTTTTGATGTCATGGTTTTGTCGCTGCGGTTTGTTTTTAAATAATTTTTTCCCCACTTAACACTTACCCTATTATGTTGTACCCTGTTATATTCTGCGCGCTATTTTTAAATCATCATACAATTAAGATAGGTTTATTCAAATCCAGAGTACATTAAAGCATAAAGCTTTATTAGTGTCACCTCCAGAGAATAATCCCATTAACTGGAATGCAAATCAACATGGTTCCACCAGAAAACGGTAAAATCTTTAAAATTACTAATTTAAAGTTACCTGTTCTTGCTTGGTAATGATTCAACAGTGCACAGTTTGAAGTTAGAGACTTAAAGAAACCTGAAGCTTTTTGAAACACATAAGCTCTATCAGGAATTTTGTCAAATTTGAAGTATTTTATGTCACATATGATCTTTTTTTATGAATTTTTCAGAAAATAGACCGTAAATTAATAAAGATGAAGTTAATTTTTCTTTCAACAGCTTACTGCAAACAATTTGATATTGTTTTAGAAATAATTTTCCAATAGTAAGAAAGTAGAGAAAATAAAATTTGGATTGATCTTAAAACTTTTTACATAAATAATAAATAATAAATAATAAACCATAAAGACCAAGTTAATCTTTCCTTCAACAGCTTACTGCAAACAATTTGATATTGTTTTAGAAATAATTTTCCAATAGTAAGAAAGTAGAGAAAATAAAATTTGGATTGATCTTAAAACTTTTTACATGATATAAATACTACTAATAAAATGTATTTCAAATAAACATTTGAAGTATTTCAAATAAAGTTCCCTGAAATAATCCTTAACAAATTTAATATAGTAGCACATTCTTTTTTTAAACGATTTCAAAAATTTCATTTAGTAAGCGACCCTCAGAGTATTTTCCAAAATATTTTTAAAACGTCACATCTGTTTTTCACCAACTGAATGTAATTATAGGTACTAAGTTAAATCTACAATTTAATTTTAAAATTAATTAAACTTTGGCATGATCTTTTTTATGAATTTTTCAGAAAATAGACCATAAATTCATAAAGATCAAGTTAATCTTTCCTTCAACAGCTTACTGCAAACAATTTGATACTGTTTTAGAAATAATTTTCCAATAGTAAGAAAGTAGAGAAAATAAAACAATTTGGATTGATCTTAAAACTTTTTACATGATATAAATACTAATAATAAAATGTATTTCAAATAAAGTTCCCTGAAATAATCCTTAACAAATTTAATATAGTAGCACACTCTTTTTTTAAACGATTTCAAAAACGTAATCTTCATTTAGTAAGAGACCCTCAGAGTATTTTCCAAAATATTTTTAAAACATCACCAACTGAATGTAATTATAGGTACTAAGTTAAATCTACAATTTAAGTTTAAAATTAATTAAACTTTGGCATGAAAGGACCGTTGTGTTACCGGAACAGTAGTTCTCTGTGCGCTACGGGAGAATCCAAGAATGGGTTCAACTTCAGTTTGTCTGCCCGGTAACAAAGTTATTTTAGAGTCTTTTAGCCACACCTCCCAGCCTTGACTACCTCAGTTTCTCAATGAAGATATGGACAACAAAAAGACTTTGACGACCTGCTGTGTGTTTTGACTCGGTCATCTTCATGTAATCTGGATGTGGACCCGGATTTTTGGGTGGGGTTGGATTCTCCCACAGCACACAGAGAACTGCTGTTCAGGTAATACAATGGTCCTTCTCCTGTGCGCTGCTTGGAGAATCCCAAACTTAATGTCCTATGGGCGGGATGATGGATTGTCTGGGTTCCTGTCAGTTTTGAGCACCGCTTGTAGGACCCTCCGCCCAAATGACGCCTCAGCCGAGGCGAACGAGTCAAGTTTATAGTTCTTAATGAACGGTGATGGAGAGGCCCAAATGGTTGCCTTACATATTTCCTCCACCGAAGCTTGAGTAGCCCAGGCTGCTGTGGTGGCTGCACTGTGAGTGGAGTGAGATGTGATATGACTTGAGAGACCGCCTGCTGCCAATTACCTCCCAAAGACCCATTAGATCACACAGATTAGGCCTCCTCCGGGTTCTGTCTACCAGCCAATGCCATCTGGCTACTACCCGGGGGAGGGCCTTCTCTGTGCAGCTCCGGCCCTTTGGAATGAACTCCCCGCAGAGATTCGGACCCTCACCTCTCTCCAGGCCTTCCGAAAAGCCGTTAAAACCTGGTTGTGTCGGCAGGCCTGGGGTTGATGAGTTCCCTTCCCCTCTCGATTGTGTGTCTGTTGGTTATTTTAAAGGCTTGTATTTGTAGTTCTTGTGTTTCCCTTCCCCTCTTGGGTTTGTGAGCCGCCCTGAGTCCCGTTGGGAATAGGGCAGCATATAAATAAAACGAAACTTGAAACCATCTGCCGATAATAGCCGATGACACCTTCTTGCCCATGGAGGCAGGCTAAAAAGATACAAATAATGATTCAGTTCGATGAAAGGAAACTGTTCTCTTGATGTAACATCGAATTGCCCTTCTGACATCCAATTTATGCCACCGCTTTTCGGTGGAATGAGTAGCATTGGGACAAAAAGTCGGGTAAAATTACTTCCTGAGACGTGTGAAAATGAGTGTATATTTTAGGAACAAATGATGGGTCCAGTCTGAGGATGATCCTATCAGGCTAAGTGATGCACAGGTTCTCTCAGACAGACAGAGCTGCCAGCTCTGAAATATGCCTCGCCAATGTCACTGCCACTTTAGTGTCAGATGGCAAAGGCTGGAAACCCTTAATAGCTCGAACAGTGGATTGATGAGATCCTGTAAGACCAGGGAAAGATCCCATGTGGGATATCAATGAATTACAGGTCGTCACAGACTCGCTGCACCCTGGAGGTAGACACCTGCAGGTGTCTAGACAGGGTGCGATTGGAACCCAATTGTAGAATTGTTGATAAGTCGGTAACTTATCGAAGAGTGTTTGGGACGAGCCCCTTGTCAAAGCCGTGGCAAAGCCATTCCCTGATCGAGGTCAGAGGCCTGCCTTGGGGGAGATGGATTGTCCCTTAGCACTTTCTGTGCATTAGCAAATTCTTTTTCCAAAGCCTTTAATCTTCTGCTGGCATCTCTATCTGATGCAGAAGACTTGTGGGATGATGTCTTGGCCCTGCCTGACATGAGAGCCCCTTTAGATGACCCCTTGGTCCCTCTCTTCTTGGGGGGAGGCTGAATGAGCATAGATGGGCCTGGATGAGGTTCAGCCACCTCACTGTGCTGGTCAGTCATGTTTAATAGGCAGGTAGGCTGGTAACCGAGATACACTCCACTTACCACATCAGGAACAGTTGTGCAGCCGACTCTGTAGGTTATGTTTATCTACAGCCTCACCAGGTTGTGATCGAGTACTCGGACAGGGAAGGCCCGGAGCTGGGTTGGAAGAGCACCCAGGAAGGCTTGTTCAAGGGCTCTGGCGCTGGGACCACTGTAAGAAGTATGCAGCTGCAGGAAGAAATCAGTCCCAGTTAATGTCAGAGCTGCAGATGTAGACCTGGTTGTGGGATGCTTTGAAGTGTTCCAGACTATCTAGTTGCAGGTCTATGAGTACAAGTGCTATCACTGCAAAGGCAGTCTTCCTGCGTCCCGTGCGCTGCTCGGGCTGCAACCGACACTAATGGCAGCTGCAACCAAACGCTGTTCCAAAATGGCAGTCGCGCTGAGAAGCAGCAGAAAATGGAGATGTCTTTCAAGCCTGGAGGCCGTCTGGAGTCCTTGCCGCTGCCAAATGAAGATAGCGCACCCTGGCTTGAATCGCTAGCCGACCTACTGGGCACTGCAGTGCCTCGCGGAGAACCAAGCCTCTTGCGGAGCATCGATTTGTAAAGCGGAGGTTTGATGGCTGCACACTGACAGCTCCGACTTCGTGCGAGGCCTGAAGGGAACCTGTCTTGCCTAAAGCCCCGTGAGGCCATTTGACAGCTGTCAAATTGTCCGCAATAGTTCTCCTAGGTACTGTTGCTGCTGATTAATAGATGGAGAGTCCAAAAATACATCAATTTTAATTTCGCTGCTCAATAAATGAGAAGAGAATCAAAAGTCACACGGATGGACTTGACTGAGTTGGGAAACTGAGACATTCAAGCCAAGGAGGCATGGCTAAAAGACTCTTAAATAACTCAGTCACCGGCAAACAAACTGAAGTTGAACCCATGCTTGGATTCGCCAAGCAGCACACAGGAGAAGTGTTGTGGCCCAGCAGGAGCCGTTGGAGCTGCCACCAGACTCTGACAGCGAGGGGCCCTATGAGTCGGCTCTGGAGGATGTGGAGGACCCTGGACAGGGTTCCGACTCCGAGCAGGACCACCAGGAGGCACCTGGGCCTTGGACCCCTAAGGAGCCCCAGCTGCATAGTTAATCTTGCATCCTGAAAAGACTCACAGAAGACGTCTGTTGAGTCACAACAGTGACCATTCTCCACCAATCTCATTTCTGACTTTACACTCTGCTTCAAATGTATTCATGCCCCAAAGTACAAAATTAGGGACTGAACCCAACTCTTCTCTGATTCTTGGAGTTTGGAAAGCGATGGCATCCTTTCCTCACATTCTTGTAATCAGAGTGCTTTCAAAATGCATTTCAAAGTCAGAGGGGAACTCTCTCGCTCACCAGTGTCCTATGCTTTATGCCAGAAGTCTTGTGGGAGGGTGCCATGGCAACCAGAAATAATGGCTGGCTACCAAGGCCAACCCAATTGCAATCATACGCATCAGCAGAACGTTCCTTGAAAATGCTGATTTTGAAATATAGAATCCACTGCAAGGAATCTGATACTTTGCAAAGTTGACTTGGACATCAGAGATATTTTCAGTGCAATTAGATACATTACGGTCAGAGATTATGTCTTTGAGGACCTTGGACCATCATGGTTTTTTTTTAAATACAGATGTGCAACCTTCTGATAGCTGGGAGATGCACAGAATTATGGCAGGCAAAGGAGATGCAGAGAGGTTGAATGTTCTGATTTTTTTTTTTTACTGTCATATATTTTAACTTCATGGTTTATTTTGAAACTGCCCATTTGCAGACTCAAAATATTAAAGAGGAACTGAAGATGACAAAAAATATGTCTGGGAGATGTGGTCTTCTCACTCCTTAGACAATTGAAAACATATATATATATATATATATTTGTTTTCTGAGGTTTTCGCGGGTGTTACTATGTAGGTCTTTGGTTATTCTCACATTGCTCCTGGAAGCACGAAGCCTGAAGATGACGAATGAGACTTCGTCAAAACGTCAACAAGACACTTCCAATTTTACGCGGGAGAAAACCCGAATAACCAAAGACAGACAGACAGACAGACAGACAGACAGACAGACAGACAGACAGACAGACAGACAGACAGACAGACAGACAGACAGACATACATACATACATACATACATACATACATATATATATATATATATATATATATATATATATATATATAATCTATCTATCTATCTATCTATCTATCTATCTATCTATCTATCTATCTATCTATGGCTTTTTTTTTTGAGATTTTTTTTTATTGTTTTAGTTAAACAAAAGAAAAAAGAAAAATATCATCTTTCGTTACATCTTGTTAGAGCCGAGGTGGCGCAGTGGTTAAATGCAGCACTGCCGGCTACTTCAGCTGACTGCAGTTCTGCAGTTCGGCTGTTCAAATCTCACCGGCTCAGGGTTGACTCAGCCTTCCATCCTTCCGAGGTGGGTAAAATGAGAACCCGGGTTGTTGTTGGGGGCAATATGCTGACTCTGTAAACCGCTTAGAGAGGGCTGAAAGCCCTATGAAGCGGTATAAAAGTCTAACTATTGCTATTGCTGAAAGCGTATCGATTGGTTACAAATATATTCCGTGCGTTTCTTCCACAGTCCTTACATATACTTCATTCAAATCATGTTGTACAGTTTAAGTCAAGAAAGAAAAGTTATGTATTTTACTATCCCTGTACCATAATTCTCATTTGGTTACCATTGTTTAAACATGTTTTTTATCTAGAATCATTTATATTAAAAGCCCATTTGCAGACTCAAAATATTAAAGAGGAACTGAAGTTGACAAAAAAATATGCCTGGGAGATGTGGTCTTCTCACTCCTTAGACAATTGAACACATATTATTGGCTTTCAACACCTGCTTGGCCCAAAAGTAGGCCAAAAATCAGCAGAAAATAATGTAGGAATTTCAATTCTAAAAAAACTTTACAAGTTACTATCATGGAGATCCAGTTTAGTGTAATAGTTAAGGTGCTGGCCTAGAAAGCAGGAGACTGTGAGTTCCAGTCCTGCCTTAGACATGAAAGCTAGCTTGATGATTTTGGGCTAATCACTCTCTCTCAGTCCAACTCACCTCACAGGGTTGTTTTTGTGGAGAAAATAGGAGGAAGGGGTATTATGTATTTTCATTGTCGTGAATTACTTATAAAGTAATGAAAGTGGAATAAAAATATAGTAAGGAAGTAAATAAGCAATCTTCTCTGATGGTGTCCCCAGAAAATTAGTGGGGAAGCCAACAAGGAAGATTGCAAGCTTGGCAAAAAGACTCATTTCTGAGGACTGGCCTCTCTGTAGGTAGAGAAAGACCCCAACCTCTCTGCATGTTTGAACCTCTGGTGCTGAATTTCAAACAGGCGGCTGAGGTTAATATTCGTTTCTCCCCATCTCTGGAGAAAGCTCCGTAGAATCAAGGAGAAATAGGATTTCACAATCATGCCTGCCTGGCTTTACAAGCAAGCGTGGAGTCCAGGGGTGAAATTCAGCAGGTTGTGACAGGTTCTGGAGAACCGGTAGCGGAAATTTTGAGTAGCCGAGGTGGCGCAGTGGTTAGGGTGCAGTCCTGCAGGCCACTTCAGCTGACTGTTATCTGCAGTTCAGCGGTTCTAATCTCACCGGCTCAAGGTTGACTCAGCCTTCCATCCTTCCGAGGTGGGTGAAATGAGGACCCAGACTGTGGGGGGCGATATGCTGACTCTGTAAACCGCTTAGAGAGGGCTGAAAGCCCTATGAAGCAGTATATAAGTCTAACTGCTATTGCTATTGCTAGTTTGAAAAACCAGCAAATACCATCTCTGCTGGCCCCAGAGTGGGGCAGGAGTTGAGATTTTGTAGTATCCTTCCCCTGCCATGTCCACCAACCTACACCCACAGAACCAGTAGTAAAAAAAATTGAATTTCACCACCACTGATGGAGCCCACAAACCCCTCTCTTCCCATATTTGCATAGCTTTCAATAGAAGGAAGGAGAGAAGAATCCAAGCACGGAACTTGAAGTCCTTCTCTTTTTGGCTCTATGGAATCTCAGCATCTGAGGTTTGGACAGATACAGAGCTTAGCAAATGTTCTGAGCAGAGGGGGAGTGAGTTTGGACTCCATCAGAGGTGGGTTCCTACCAGTTCGCACCTATTCGGTAGAACCGGTTTGTCAAATCTACCGAACCGGTTAGAAGAGGTTCCACCAGTGGACCCGGAAAGCAGGCCACACCTACAGAAGAGGTTCCATATTTTTTTGAAACCCACCACTGGTCCTTGGATATGATTATTCTACACTATCATGCTCATATTTATAAAAACTCAGTGCCTCTGTGAAAGGTAAGGATGACTACTGCGTTTGTGGTGCAATCAGAACATTGCGTGTGTTGAAGTTGTTTTAACGCAAACCAAAGATGCCTTTTAAAAAACAAGTTTACATCAGATTCTTATGCAGGCCAGTGCTGTGTGTGAGGTAATTTAAGGCGGTTCTGACAAGTGTCGTCGGCATCTTCATATCCGGTCACATGGGCGGCAAGCCACTCCCATCCAGTCACATGGGCGCCAAGCCACTCCCATCCGGTCACATGGGCAGCAAGCCACTCCCACAAAGGAGGCCACGCCCACATAGTAGGTTCGAACAATTTTTGAAACCCACCACTGGGCTCCATGTATGCTTGGATTTTGGCAGCCATGATCCAGACATGTACTGAGCTTGAGGTCCTTCTTGTCTTGTTCATGTGGAGGGCTCCAAGCAAAGATGGAGAGAGAAGGACCTGGTTTACTTAAACATCTGTGAGATTGCTTAACAACAGAGAGCGCTGGAATCACGGTTGTTGAGCAAACTGGTCACATAACAACTTCTTTGCTCAACAGTCACAATTGTGGTTGTTACTTGAGGACAACTCGTAACTTCCAGCTGTCACAGAATCAGAAAGAAGTATTCCCAAACAAGAGATACGAAGGTGCTGGTGCTGGCGTTTTTTGTTGTTTCTGAGAGACAATCTTCTATGGAAGAAAACTGGATATCATCTTTAAATACCTTGGCTCCTAGCTGAGTTACCTTTCAAGTCTGTCATCAAATCTGTAAGGTGTCCTATGCTGTCAAGAAGCCCTTTTCTCTTTCTTCCTAAAGAAGCACAGATATTTCAAAGAAGAATTATGAGTATCACTCATTGGTGTGGTTAGTTTTTTTTTAAAATCTCTCCCTCTGCTTTTCTTCTTCAAACATCATTCAAAATTAGATAAGTCCGAAATTACTCTTAATTTTTGTTTTCATATGCGCTGCTTCAGAGCTCAGATGAGATGGAGGAATGTTACTAATTCCTAACGAAGCTTATAGATGATAATCAGCGGGAGTGATTCTTGCAATTTTCTCTTCTCCTCCCCATTTATTATAAAGGAAAACTTGAAGGAAAGGAAGTTAGTTACCAGAGAACTGTTCATAAATATGCAGAACTGACCTTTACTTCCAATGTTTAACTTAGATTTTAATCTTTATAATTTCAGTTTATTATCCTATTATCTCATCACCTCTTTTCTGACTTCCAGGATGTTTTAAAAATATAGGCGTTCCACTTTACATTAATTATAGGATGCTGTTGTGGCCCAGCAGGAGCTGTTGGAGCTGCCACCAGACTCCGACAGCGAGGGGCCCTATGAGTTGGCTCTGGAGGACCCTGGACAGGGTTCTGACTCCGAGCAGGGCGCAGAGAGGCTGGTTGGCCACCAGGGGGTGCCTGAGCCTTGGACCAGTGGGGAGGAGACAAGGGAGTGTGTTCCTGATGTCAGCAGTGTGTTGTTCCTGGATGCCCAGCACCGAAGAGCTAATAGGTGTCAGGAACAGTTGCGCAAGTACAGGAGATAATTGCACTCAGCTGGTGGTCATTAGGCTCCTCTCCAGACTATAAAAAGACTGCTTGTGCACATGCCCCTCTTGCAGAAGTCAACACAGGAACTAATGTCGGAGGACATTATTGTGAGCTTGGCAGGCTGGATTGCTGTCACGGCTTATCTGTGTTGGATTGCTGCCAAGGCTTATCTGTGCTGGTTTGCTGCCAAGGACCTGTCTGTCTGTTAAGAAATTCTGAAAAGTATCTTTGACTCGGAGTGTGTTGGTGTGGGACGTCCCTAAAAGGATGCTATCCTTTTAGCTAAGACTTTATCCTGTTACAATTTTATTTACAATGCATTAGTTATTTTAATTATATATGTATTCAACATGTTTTTTAGGATTCGGCTATGTCTTTTGTATTTAAGATTATGTATTATGAAAGAGTAAGAAATTCAATGCTTTGTCTGATAACTTGACTAATTAATCTAACTCCGCAAGCTTCCTGTCATGATTATAGCCTGTCAAGTCCTTTGTTATTCGCTCAGATCTTTTTTTCCATCAAAGTTGAATATTCACTTTGAAATTATGTGTATAGCCAATTGTCAGAAGAAATCAATCCAACCTATGTCAAAATTTCCCTTATATTTTCCTGATAATGCAAACTCTGAAGGTAAACTTCAGTAACTGATCCACAAAATGTAACTTCTTCAATACAGTTTGCTTACAAAACATGATAGCTAACTTGGAGGTTCAAGGTTCATGGTTCATTTTATTTATATGCCGCCCTATTCCCGGCGGGACTCAGGGCGGCGCACAAACCCAAGGGAGGGGAAGGGAAACACAAAGAACTACAACAAAAAAGTACAAGGGAATTTAAAACAACCAACAGCCACACGATTCGAGAGGGGAAGGGAACTCATTGACCCGAGGCCTGCCGACACAGCCAGGTTTTAACAGCTTTTTGGAAGGCCTGGAGAGAGGTGAGGGTCCGAATCTCTGCGGGGAGCTCATTCCAAAGGGCCGGAGCCGCCACAGAGAAGGCCCTCCCCCGGGTAGTAGCCAGATGACATTGGCTAGTAGACGGAACCCGGAGGAGGCCTAATCTGTGTGATCTAATGGGTCTTTGGGAGGTATCGGCAGCAGGCGGTCTCTCAAGTACCCAGGTCCAATACCATGAAGAGCTTTATAAGTGACGACTAGCACCTTGAAGCGCATCCGGAGACCAATCGGTAACCAGTGCAGCTCGCGGAGGAAAGGTGTAACATGGGTGTACCAAGGTGCACCCACAATTGCTCACGCGGCTGCATTCTGGACGAGCTGAAGTCTCTGAATGCTCTTCAAGGACTGCCCCATGTAGAGCGCATTGCAGTAGTCCAGTCTTAAATGGGTGCTGGTAAAACATTCCTAAACCAGCCTTTTGACCTAAGAAAAGCACATTTAGCTCCATTACTACATTATTTAGAAGAGACAACAGAACCATAACTCTTGAAAAGTGTTTTCAGCAGTACATACAATAATACACGAAGGTTTATACTGAGTATTAAGAACAATTAATCAATGGAACAGTTTGCCTCCCAGAATTGTGGGTTCTCTAATACTGGAGATCTTCAAGAAAACATTGCATCCTTTCTCGAGGATGCAATAAGTTCTCCCGCTTTGGACAGGGGGTTGGAATAGAAGACCTCCAAAGTCCTTTCCAGCACTAGGAGTCTGTGATTCTTTGCCACATTTAAATATGAAACCTATCACTTTTTTTTCTCACCAAAAATGATGCTGTTGATGAGATATATTCAATTTCTATTTAGCTAACAGTTCTAGTAGTGAGATAGGGAATATATATTTAAAATATATATTTTAAGAACAGAACATTTTAAAAAGAGATCCAGCAATTGTCTTTGATTAGCAAACCGTTGCATTTCTCCTTAGATCCAAAAGAATGTTCACTAAAATCTCACTAGATTATCAAAGGCAGGAATAATTTGATTTCCATTTATTGAATTGACTCATTTCTTACAGATGTTTCTATTGGGATAGCAATAGCAATAGCAGTAGCAGTTAGACTTATATACCGCTTCATAGGGCTTTCAGCCATCTCTAAGCGGTTTACAGAGTCAGCATATCGCCCCCACAGTCTGGGTCCTCATTTCACCCACCTTGGAAGGATGGAAGGCTGAGTCAACCTTGAGCCAGTGAGATTTGAACCTCCGAACTGCAGATAGCAGTCAGCTGAAGTGGCCTGCAGTACTGCACCCTAACCACTGCGCCACCTCGGCTCTTATGGTCATGACATGTAAAAAAGAAGGTGCAAAATATTAACAAATTTGAAAAAGCAGTATTGGGAGACATGAACTCAGAAACCTACACGCTTAATAATTATAAACTCGTTTATAATTCATACTGTAAAAAAAATGTGTCACATGACAGGAAAAGGGGAGCAATTCCTTGTACAAGATAATTATGATACACCATCACAAATATGATAAGAAAAAAAATGTTTTAGAGATTTGGACATTGGTAAGAATGATGGAATTTTATAGACGCATAGTAGCTAAGGACATTCTTTTGAGAACAGGAAGCACGACTGGAATTAATGAAGCAAAAATATTCTGCAAGTGATAAGGAAGCTGGAAAAACAGCACAGGAAAATAATAAGACAGGAAAAACATTGTCATTTAAAATTTGATGCCAGCATGAAGAATTTGGTTTCCTCTGTCAAGATAGTGGCATTAAATAACGTTGATTTCCAAAAACCATCCATTATCAAGCATATTAGCAATAGCAGTTAGACTTATGTACCACTTCATAGGGCTTTCAGCCCTCTCTAAGCGGTTTACAGAGTCAGCATATCGCCCCCAACAACAATCCGGGTCCTCATTTTACCCACCTCGGAAGGATGGAAGGCTGAGTCAACCTTGAGCCGGTGAGATTTGAACCGCTGAACTGCCGAACTAGCAGTCAGCTAAAGTAGCCTGCAGTACTGCACTCTAACCACTGCGCCACCTCGGCTCTCTAGAAATATATCATCTAACATTAAACATGGTTTTGACATTTGTGCATCCAATACACTCGATCCTGTTCTGACCCACCCCCTCTTCCTACACCAAAGCACACCGAGACAAAGATACTTCAAGGTTTTATTAACACACAGACTAGACCTTGGCAGCAATCCAGCACAGACTAACCTTGGCAGCAATCCAGCCTGCCAAGATAACCACAATAGCTTCTCCACCTCTAGTAAATACGTTGATTCCTGTGACGAGCGTGTGGAAAGTCATTCCTTTTATAGTCTTGAGAGGAGCCTAATTACCACAAGCTGAGTTCACTTATCTCCTGTAACTGCGTAACTGTTCTTTACGCCTATTGGGCCTCCGTTGCCGGACATCCAGGACCAACTCCCTTGTCTCCTCCCCACTGCTCCAATGCATGAACGTCAGGATCACACTCCCTTGTCTCCTCCCCACTGGTCCAAGGCTCAGGTGCCTCCTGGTGGCCAACCAGCCTCTCTGTGCCCTGCTCGGAGTCAGAACCCTGTCCAGGGTCCTCCACATCCTGCAGAGCCGACTCATAGGGCCCCTCGCTGTCGGAGTCTGGTGGCAGCTCCAACGGCTCCTGCTGGGCCACAACAGATCCAATATACCATTGTTGACTATCTGTTAACAGAGTTGATAGATTGAGCTAATGAGCTGATACTCAATTCAGATAAACTAATAATTGTTTGTGGGTGCTAAGAATTAGAAGAAATCTGATAGCAACTTTTCCAGCTAACAAATTTAGTTAAAAGGCATAAGTTTTCAGGAGATCTCAAAAGGTCACACTGGGTTTTTGTTCTGACCCTCCTCCTTGCTCGTTCAGAAACGACAGCCAGACAGAACTTCAAAGGAAATATATTTACCAGTCCTGGCTTGAGCTGGCTGCGAGCCCAAAATACACATAGATAAATTCTCTGGCAAAAAGTTAAACAGCAAATGCAAAAACAAACTCTCACAGCAAACCAGGTTTACAGAAAGCAAATCACTTATCCAAGTGCTTCTTTGAATCATGAACACAAACTAGACCAGGAACGGAGCTGAACTAACGAACAAACGAACGACGTTGACTTCTGCACTTAAGGCATGGCACCATCAGTCTTTTATCCACAGGAGAAGATCCTTAACTAGCCCCAGCTGCTTGTTATCTTCTCCTGTGAGCATCCTGAAACCACTCACAGGAGATTTCTATGTCAGTCTGATAGCAGCTCCAAAGGCTCCTACCGAGCCACAACAGGTTTTTAACACAATTGATGTTTGTAGTGAGTCTCAAGTGTAACCTGCATCTTCATAACCAACATGTTTTCTCCTTTCTCCCACTATCTTCACCCCAATTTAAATCTATTTCGCTCCACAATTCATCTGATGAAGTGAACTATAGCTCATAAAAGTTCATACCTTTTAATAAAATAGTTACTTGGAAAATGTGCTAAAAACACATGGTTTCTGACTACCATATACTAATGTGGGTCTCTTCCTAGAGTAGGTAGTTGTTGAGTTGTGTCAAGTGGTCTTCACTCAGTTCAGAAGCTCAGTTTCTGGGTTACACATACACGCCTTATCAACCATCATTATGGTAGATAAGGAGGTCCAATGTTTTTATCAGCTTTGGAGAATATAGCAATTATAACAAAGTGCCTATCTGATCTAACGGTTAAGGAACCAGATTAAAAAGCAGGATACTGTGGGATTCAAGTCCTGCCTTTGCCTTAGAGAGCCGAGGTGGTGCAGTGGGTAGAGTGCAGTACTGCAGGCCATTTCAGCTGACTGTTATCTGCAGTTCAGCGGTTCTAATCTCACCGGCTCAAAGGTTGACTCAGCCTTCCATCCTTCCGAGGTGGGTGAAATGAGGACCCAGACTGTGGGGGCGATATGCTGACTCTGTAAACCGCTTAGAGAGGGATGAAAGCCCTATGAAGCGGTATATAAGTCTAACTGCTATTGCTATTGCTATTGCCATGAAAGACACATTTGGGCCACTCTTTCAGCCCAACAGACCTCACAGGGTGGTTGTTGTGGGGGGGGGAAATGAGGAGAAAGATGTGTTAGATATATTCATCACCTTGAGTTATTTGTAAAAATAATAATGTGGGATATAATAAAATAAAAATAAAAAATAACCTTACTTGGACAGAAGGAATCCTGAAATAATGTATTCACAATCTCAGAATGCCTATTTTGGATTACAACAGTGAATTATATGTGGAGTTGCCTTTGAAAGTAGACTGGGAACTTCAAAACTGAGCAGCTACATAATTTGTTCTCTCAAAATCTGGTTTTCCTATTAAAGCTCTCCTGTTAGGCAGTTCCAGATGTTTATGAGAAATCTAATCTAAATGCCACCAAGCAGTTTTTTTTTCAATCAAATCAAATTCTAAGCAAACAGGAACCCCAAAAATATTGTCTTGAAGGGTTCTCAGTCATCTGTTATATCAAAAAATGAAGTCTTGGCTCAACGTTATTTGTCTGAATATTATACATTTTTGAGAAATAAAACATTTAGAGATTGGTAGGCCTCAGGCCATGAAGAGCCGAGGTGGCGCAGTGGTTAAATGCAGCACTTCAGGCTACTTCAGCTGACTGCAGTTCTGCAGTTCAGCTGTTCAAATCTCACCGGCTCAGGGTTGACTCAGCCTTCCATCCTTCCGAGGTGGGTAAAATGAGGACCCGGACTGTTGTTGGGGGCAATATGCTGACTCTGTAAACCGCTTAGAGAGGGCTGAAAGCCCTATGAAGCGGTATATAAGTCTAACTGCTATTGCTATTGCTATGTAGTAAATCTGTAACACAGACATTTGAATCAGGGATATATACTCAATTAAAGCTATTCCAGAATTACAAGTCCAGGATACAGAATTTATTGTTAAAAATATTGAATACTGAAAGCAGGTGTCTTGATATAAGTCTTACGCTTATCTTCGTATATGAGCTGTAGTGTCAGGACTCCAAATAGAATCCAAAATAAAATAAGAATCCGAGAGGCAAGAGGTTTCTCAAATTTCCAATTTATTACAAGAGCCATGTTGGGGCATCTGGGAAAACCCGAATCTAAAAGCTTCCAAGTTTTCCCACCCAGTTGAAAGTTCAAGATCCTGCCACAACACGCACAATTTCATCACATGGTCCAACCTTCCACTGCCACGAAGACAGATTCTTCCCAAGCCCAATCAACTAATTACAGTATTTGCCATGCATTTGTGTTCTGATTAGTATGTTTGTTTTGTTTGTTTGTTTTATTGACATTTATAGGCCGCCCTTTTCCCTGAGGGGACTCAGGGTGGCTTACAATTAATGGGAAGGGAGTGTAAGACAAAACACAAGAAAGAAAAAAATGTGAATAAAAAATAAACCGATAAAACACAACATTCATTCAGCATTCAGGTGGGGCGAAGTTCGGGTCTTATCCCCAGGCCTGACGGGATAGCCAGATCTTGAGGGCTGTGCGGAAGGTCTGGACGGTGGTGAGGGTACGAATCTCCATGGGGAGATCGTTCCAAAGCGTCAGAGCTGCAACTGAGAAGGCTCTCCTCCGCGTAGTCGCCAGTCGGCACTGACTGGCGGATGGAATTCGGAGGAGGCCTACTCTATGCGATGTTCTTACTGTCAACCTATCTGGATCCTTTCCGAGAGACAAACCTTCAGCATACAGTATTAGATGTGGTCATTAAATATGCCAGCGACTGCTTAGGGGTTGCTGAATGAATTTCAGTTCCCTTGAGCTGAATTCAAGGTCAGATACATATTTCAACTATGGGATACAAACCCCTAATACTATGCTTCTGTCCATTTTCAAGTAAATAAGTTTCAATAGCAATAGCAATAGCAGTTAGACTTATATACCGCTTCATAGGGCTTTCAGCCCTCTCTAAGCGGTTTACAGAGTCAGCATGTCGCCCCCACAGTCTGGGTCCTCATTTCACCCACCTCGGAAGGATGGAAGGCTGAGTCAACCTTGAGCCGGTGAGATTAGAACCGCTGAACTGCAGATAACAGTCAGCTGAAGTGGCCTGCAGTACTGCACCCTAACCACTGCGCCATCTCGGCTCTTAATCTCCCAATCCCATAATAGTTATTCAGGTTACAGTATTATCTCAGGCTCTGAACTGTAAGAAAATGTTTTATCTAGTCATTCTTCTTTATAAATTTGCTCTATTACTAAATATCTAGAAATCAGAAAACCAAAGAGAATTCTGATAGTTAAGACCAAAGCCACTAAGGGTAGTGTTTCCTACATTTGTGGTAGCCAGGAATTTAAATATATCTGTATTAAATACAAAAGTACACTGTGTTAGTAACTGAAATTGCTAACTCTTACTGTTCAAGAAAAGAATTTGACATTTTGTGGAGACAGCTAATTTTTCTACATGACTCACTGAAACGTCTACCTGATTTATTGAATCCTGAGCAGTGAGCCACAAAAATATGTATTGTGACGCCTCCCCTTAATCTTAAAAAGGAGGAAATTTTGCTGTGCCCCTCCGTGAGGAATGACTGAAAGCAAATAAGCTGTCAGGCCTGCATTTAAATTCCTTTTAGAGTTTTGGCCTGCCACACTTTCTCTTATTTCATTATGCTGTTTCTTTAGTATAGTTGATGGGAGGGGGGAATAGACAGGAGTAGGATTGTGGAATGTATTGTTTTCATTCTTTATTAGAAGCCAAGGTCATCCTTTGTCTCCGCACTAGTACACCTGACCGGAAGAAGCTGGGTGTGGATGCCAGCGTGGAAGAAGAAGATTGGACCATGTGAGGGATTGTGGGTGTGGGGACAAGATCATGAACTTTTAACTGGGTGGAATCCTGATGTCATTTCCAGTATTGGGATTAACACAGATGTGCTAAGATGTCTGATTTATTAAATTGGAACTTTAAGGATTGTTTTGCCTTGGACTCTGATTTAATTTTACATGATACTTGAAACGCTGACATAAGCACTATTACTTAGAAGGTCCATTTCTTGCAATGTTTTCCCTAATAAACAATTGGGGTATTCACTAAGAGGAACAACTTCTAGAAACAAGATAATTAAAACAAAACAAAACAAAGAGATGAGATCTCACTGAGAGATTGAAATAAATTCCCAGCATTACAGAGTATCATGGGGTATGGCAAAATGTTCATTCAAAAAGCCTGCACCATTCAGCATGACAGAATACGCTGCTCAAAGAATAGCTACAATGGCATGATTTTTTAGGCCATTAACTCCTCCTTCAATGAAGTTACAAAAATGCCAGCATATACAACTGATCTTGAAAAAGAAGGTAGCAAATGAGCAGGGGTATTACCATAAAGATAAAGGAAATATAGGTAATGACTTTTAAAGGAAAAGTAATGCTTTTAAAACAAATTGCCCAAAACTTTTAAAACAAACATTGCCACAATAAGTCAACCAAGGTTTTATTAATGTTAGGTAAGCTCCCCGTTGGGAGACCGAGTGTGTTCAGAGAAGCGTTGTGAGAGTTGTATTGGAGAACACACAAACCAGCATACAGAGACACTGCAGTTTAAATAGGCTTTTACTTTTGTGGAACTAGAGGTATCAGAGTCCATCAAAAAGTCCAAGTCATACATGGATAAGACAGCCAGTCATCAATGTCTTTCAGTTAAGGGATAATCCAAATAACATAGTCCATAATCATACAAACAGTCTGGTACTCAAAGTTTGCTAGCAGTTGCAAAACTTACAATAGCTCACGGCACTTTTTAACAGCCAGCTTCCAAAACACTCAGATCAGATCAGCCCAGCATCTAACAAACAGAGAGCTAACAGTCATTCTGGCTCCCTCTTATGGCCTATTGAGGAAAACAGCAACCAATCACATTTTACAGTACGATTTAAAGAAACAGGTATAGCATTGTTACATGATTTATATATTGCCAACCCAACCATTAAGATTATATTCCCAACAATTAAGACTAAAATATTTCTTCAAATGGCACTATCTATCCTAAATTAATTCAGATGTACACAGTACTCCCTATTTTTTCCCCCACACAGGAATTGGTAGTAAGTTAGGCTGAACAAAAAAGATTGGCCCATGCTCATCTAGTCAGTTGTCATAGCTATAGGTGGATTGTGTGATGTTCTCCAGGCCTCTCAAGCCATAGCCAATTTGGCTTCCTCCTTCTTTTCTCCCAGGAGAAGGGAGAAATGACATGGCTCCCTGAGACAAACACAGTTTGAAGATGCTCCCAGTATTCAGAAGTGACAGCTCTCATTTTGATTCTAGCTGGGAGTTTAGCTTTCAGTAGGCAAATTATTAAATCATCTAACCTCCAGGAAGGGAGGGAAACAATCATAATTAGCAATTTTCATTTCTATTTACAGTAGCAGTTGAGAAAGCTCACTGCAAAGGGCCATCAAGAAGCTTACACTGAGAGACTACCTCATAAATATATAATGTAGAATTGAAACTACTTTGCCAATTTCATTTGTGTGTTAATTAATTTTACATTGTTGTCACTGAAACATTTGGCAGATGTATCTGCATGCTGTTTAAAGTTGTTACTATGCAATGTTTTCAAATACAAAAAGAACTGAATCAACAAAAAAAAATGAAATATGTCACTCACATTAGTTGGAAAGCACAATAATTCTACTTTTAATTTCTATCCACACCAGTAGCTGAAATCAATCTTGAGAGCAACAAAAGAGAGGGCATCTCCATATACCAAAGAGTTGGCTACTTTATTATATATTGAAAGCCACAAAAGCTCTTGCAATCATTTTGTAGGTGCTAACATAACAAGTCAATGGCTGGTTTTGAGTCCTAGGATCTCAGCAGATATCTGATGAGATTTTAGTCAAATACACAATATATTAGATCCCAAGGATGTTAACTAGAGGAAAGCTGTTGCTTTGGTATTTGTTGGCCACATTTCTGTCATGCTCTCTATCCAGCAATATTTATTGCTTAGAAGTCGTCGTCCCCCAAAATATTGAAAGACAGTGGGTCTTTCAGTGTTTGAAAGCAAAGATTCTTATTCATTGCAGCCATCCTGAATTACCAATTCAATATAGTATAGCATTACACACACACACACACAAACACACACTCTCTGTACAGAAAAAGCAGTTTGGTATGGTGGTTAAGGTGCTGGCCTAGAAAGCAAGAGATTTTGAGTTCTAGTCCTGCCGAGTTCTAGTCAAAACCTGGCTGGGTGACTTTGGGACAATCACTCTCTCAACCCAACCAACTCCATTGGGTTGTTATTGTAGGGGGGAAAACCATAAACCAGAGTGTTAACAATGTTTGCTGCCTTGAGTTGATCAAAACCAGAGGTGGGTTCCTGCCAGTTCGCACCAGTTCAGTAGAACCGGTTCATCTAATCTACCAAACCGGTTAGAAGAGGTTCCACCAGTGGACCCGGAAAGCAGGCCACACCTACAGAAGAGGTTCCAAAAATTTTTGAAACCCACCACTGACACAGACACAGACGCACACACACACACACACACACACACACACACACACACACAGAGACTCAAACAGAGAGAGAAAGAGAAAGAAAGGAAGATAGAAATAAATAAAAAAAGAAAAAAGAAAGAAAAAGTGAGAGAGAGATGAAAGAAAAAAGGGGAAAAGGGACAGAGAGACAAAAGGAAGGAAAGAGAGAGAGAGAGAGAGAGAGAGAGAGAGAGAGAGAGAGAGAGAAAGAAAGAAAGAAAGAAAGAAAGAAAGAAAGAAAGAAAGAAAGAAAGAAAGAAAGAAAACACATGGCCGGCAAGCCACTCCTACCAGGTCACATGGCCGGCAAGCCACTCCCACAAAGGAGGCCACACCCACAGAGTAGGTTCGAAATTTTTTTGAAACCCACCACTGATCAAAACATATATTCAAAAAGGCAGGATAAGAATCTAATAACAACCAGAATAACACTGGCTTTAGAAAATATTAAAGGGGAAATTGTACCACTGCCAACTATTAAAAAATAAAACCTCTTTTGATATTTCAATCGAAATATTTAACTTTACGGCAGTTTTCTTTTCTTCAACTCTGGAAAAAGAGGCTGTCAGCTGTCAACTATGATTAAGGCCAAAACTGAAGCCACATGTGACAAAAATATTAATTTCAGAAATGGGGAAACAACTTCAGAAACGGCCGTGGAAGCAACAAAGAAAGGAAAATATTACAAGCCAATGTTTGACAAGATGCCTAACAAGACAATGCATCCCAACTCTTTTTACTTCAGCTTTAAACTGCCATGACTTTTCACCATGCTAATTGCCTCTATTAAATGTTAGGGGAGCAAACAGGAAACCTATTGGAAGCTAACCAAGAACTACAACTCTGGTATTAAAATAAACAATGAAAAGACCTTTACAAAATTGATTTGTTCCGTGAAGGTGCTACAAGAACATGGCCAAACAACTCTAACAGCCTACAGTGAGAATAACAATACGTCTGACATGGAAAAGGATCTTAAAAAGTATGAACAAAAGTTAAGAACTTTTTTTAAAGCCTTCGGTAAAACTGGATTATTAAGGGTTGTAAATGGACAATATTGAAAATGTAAGTTCTTTTAAGACATTATTAGCATTGCCCCCTCCCTTGAAGGGGCACTTCTTTCGTTAGAAGTCTGAAAAATGGAAAATAAAATCTTCATTCTCTTAAGCGAAAAAAATCATGCTACCTTAAGACACACACAGCATCCCCTATCAGTCACATGGCTCTGCAGAAGTAACTTTTTTTTAACATCAAATGTTCTACTTTTAATTGGCAGATAAAATGAATACTACTTTACTATATACATACCAACACAGGAGTCAGTGGGGTTGTTAATAGAACCGGTTCAAAACTTTGCTTAATCGTGATAATTGCTGTGTAACCTGGGAGTAGACTAAAGGAATGCAATTTTACGGGGGTGGGGTGGGGTGTTAGGAACCACATAGATTAGACGAAATCGAAGAAGCCACATAACAGCTTGCCAATATGTCTCAGGGTTGGCCTTCTTGGCATTCTTTCCCGGGCTAGTTGGTGGGAAATACAGGTGTCACAGCATACTTGAGAGACCGCCTACTGCCAATCACCTCCACTAGACCGATAAGATCGCATAGATTAGGCCTCCTCCGAATTCCATCAGCCAGCCAGTGTAGACTGGCAACTACTCGGAGGAGAGCCTTCTCGGTGGCTGCTCCAACCCTCTGGAACGAACTCCCCGTGGAGATCCGGACCCTCACCACCCTCCAGACCTTCCGCGCCGCACTTAAAATCTGGCTATCCCGACTGGCCTGGGGTTAAAGACTCTAACCCCTACTCGAGTTGTATGACTGTTGAGTTCTTAAATGATGTAATGTTTTTATGTTGTAAATTGTTTGTCCTTCCCCCATCCCTTTTGAACTGTGAGCCGCCCTGAGTCCCCCCAGGGAAAAGGGCGGCATACAAATAAAGTGAACTGAACTGAACTGATTTTATGCTAAAAAGAAAAGTACTACAGTTACTGCTGTCTTATAATGTAAGATAGACTAGGAATAAAACAGACAGAAACTATTTCACCAGTGCACAATTTACACTAAAACTATCCTAGATCAACAGATGATTTACCATGCTGGGTATTGATGTCAGATGCAGTTTTTATTTACTTTTTCCTTTCTCTGGAGCTTACAATGGGGGGGAGAGGGAGAGGTCAGTTGCTATGAATTTGGTGTTCCAATTATTATGTTTTCCCCAGATAAAGAACAAAAATGACTAAAATCAGATGCTACAGAGGCAATTTTTAAATCCTAATTTCCCCTGAAAAATTACTCTAGAATATTAGAGTAATTGCAACCATTAATGGCATTTCAAAGTTAGAAGGTGTCAGGCCTGCAATTATATTCCTTTTAGAATTTTGGCCTGCCCCACTTTCTCTTATTTCATTATGCTGTTTCATTAGTACAGTGGATGGGAGGGGGGAATAGACAGGAACAGGAGTAGGGTTGTGGAATGTATTGTTATCATTCTTTTCAAGAAGCCAAGGTCATCATTTGTCTCTACACTTTTACACCTGACCGGAAGCAGCTGGGTGGAGACGCCAGCGTGGAAGAAGATTGGACCATGTGATGGATTGTGGGTGTGGGGACAAGATCATGAACTTTTATCTGGGTGGAAGTCCAGAATTGGGATTAACACAGATGTGCTAAGATGTCTGCTTTATTAAATTGGAATTTTAAGGATCGTTTTGCCTTGGACTCTGATTTAATTCTACATGATACTTGGAACGCTGACACAAGGTACTTGTGACTATTTCTCACATTTAGGATTGTTGCAGCATCCCCATGGGATGTATTTATGGCATTTATTTATGAGGGCTGCAATGTGCCAGGGTCATGTGATCATCTTTTGTGATCTTCTGACAAGCAAAGTCAATGGGGAAGCCAGATTCACTTAATAACCATGTTACTAACTTAACAACTGCAGTAATTCACTTAACCCCTGTGGCAAGAAAAGTCATAACTCACTTAACAACTGTTTTGCTCCCAATGGAAATTTGGGGCTCAACTGAAGTTGTAAATCAAGGACTATCTGTATACATTAGCTTCATTACAAATCAACACCAAGTCAAAAATAATTGTTATTGTTTAATTGTCACTGTTAAATGACCTAAGATAAATTTAAAATAAAACAGTACCATGACAGTTTAGTACATGGTGTGCTTCTATTGATTGATCTGGATATAAGATAGCTTTGTAGTTAAGGTACAAAATAGAATCAAAAAGCAAAGTGGTTCTGTTGGTCGTCAGTCACTATCCATTTACTTTTACTGACCTAAATATTGATTTTATGAGATGTCAGATAAATGGGATTCCAACTTCACAACATTAAGCTCATGCCACTCCAAGGTTTTCTTAATATCCAGGATCATTTTTTACTGGGTTACAAGGAAGAAAAAGAGAAGGGATTTTGATTTACATGCAATGAAGATGAAAATGCAGATTCTTACAGTCCCCAGGTACTGCTGGATTTTCAGATGAGGAGATGGTCAATGAAAGTAGAATGACAAGGAACGACATGGTAAAAAGGAGTTGTAATTTAACTGATGTAGACAGTTGCTGAGGCCCAGAGATCAAGTTCTAATAAATTAAAGAGTCCATCCAGGATACCTAGACCATGCAAAGGACCAGAGGTGGGTTCCTACCGGTTCGCACCGGTTCAGTAGAACCGGTTGGTCAAATCTACCAAACCATTGAGAGGAGGTTCTACCGGTGGACCCGGAAGTAAATTCCGGAACGCCTGTAGAGGGGAAGGAAAGGATGACATTGACTAGTGAAATATGTAGTGGTCTATAGCAATAGCAATAGCAGTTAGACTTATATACCGCTTCATAGGGCTTTCAGCCCTCTCTAAGCGGTTTACAGAGTCAGCATATCGCCCCCACAGTCTGGGTCCTCATTTCACCCACCTCGGAAGGATGGAAGGCTGAGTCAACCTTGAGCCGGTGAGATTAGAACCGCTGAACTGCAGATAACAGCTGAAGTGGCCTGCAGTACTGCAGTACGGCTCTTATGCACATTCTATATAATCCCCCATTAGTGTATATGGGATACAGTGAGTTTTTTCAGAATAACAAAAAATAAATAAATTGTAAAGGAAATCTCACTAAGCCTATATCTATCCCAAAAGATGTAAAGGAAAGCTACAGTCTAACAAATAAGACTGTAAATATAATACCCCACCCACAACTCTTTAAAGTAGATATTTCATGAATCCAGGAAAAAGGTGCTGCTGCTTTATAAAGTACCAAGTAGATGCTGTGGGCTATACATTCCTATATATTCAAAAGCAGTGCACAGCCCTAACAAACATTATTATTTAATGAATTTAAGTTGTTGCCACTGCTTTGAAGTTAAATTCAGATATATGGATGCCTCTTTCTTTTCTGTGTAATATCTCTATCTTGACTGAGAATGCTGACATCATCTTGGCCACTCCCACCCAGTCACATGGCCGGCAAGCCACTTCCACCCAGTCACATGGCTGGCAAACCACTCCCACAAAGCAGGCCACACCCACAGAGTAGGTTCCAAATTTTTTTGAAACTCACCACTGCAAAGGACCCTGGAATCTCCCAGGCTTGGCTAATTACCAGAAGACTTCATAGATAAATAATGTAGGCTGGTTATAGGCATTACTATGAATAAGTCAATCTATATGAAGCAGTTAGATGAAAGGGTCTGAAGTAACATTGATTGATTGATTGATTGATTACATTTATATGCTTCCCTTTTCCCCGAAGGGGACTCAGGGCGGCTCACAATTCAAATCAGGGAAGGGGGTACAGACAGGGAATAAAAAGACGAACATAACAATACACAATTTAAAAGCACACAACAGGCATACCATTCGAGGAGGGGGGCAAAAGCTCTTAGCCCCAGGCCTGTCGGAACAGCCAGGTTTTAAGGGCTTTGCGGAAGGCCTGGAGGGTGGTGAGGGTTCGAATCTCCATGGGGAGTTCGTTCCAGAGGGTCGGAGCAGCCACAGAGAAGGCTCTCCTCCGGGTAGTCGCCAGTCGGCATTGGCGAGCGGATGGAATTCGGAGGAGGCCTAATCTGTGGGATCTAATCGGTCTATTGGAGGTAATTGGCAGCAGGCGGTCTCTCAAGTACCCAGGTCCAATACCATGAACATGCTGATTCACATTAACATGCTGATTCACAGCCACTTGAGGGCAGAACAGAGAAGAAAGCAAAAAGTTTTTCTAAAAATCACAACTAGTAAGAATTGTGTTTCTACAATGAATAGGCATTTACACTAACACAAGGAACGATTTCAAACTGATCAATACATACATTTCAGAGACAAACCCACCTGGGATCACTCATAATTCCCTGATTATAGCGCTACCGAACAAAATATTCGTTATATTCATTTATGTTAGGGTGCAGAAAACATTTCATATATATTATTTTGGGATGATTTTACATTTTGAATATATTGAAATATAATTTCCAGTACATTATTTAAGCTACCCAGTGAACATATTACAAAGATCAGCTTTAAACCAAATGTTGTGCTATATATAATTTTTAATGTGCAAATATATAATTATCATAATACACTTAAAAACTTATCACACCACTAGAAAACATGGCGAGGCTTGGTTGGCAACAAAACGCAATTCTACTACAATTGCTTTAATTATATGAGGTAACTACTCCATTAACAAAGCAATTATATAAAGCCTAAAGGCTAAGTAGAATACGTAGCATTTAATGCCGACGCTACTGGAAAACTCAAAAAGGCAAAATCTTGTCACATGGCAACCACTAATATGGAATTATTTGTTCACAGAATAAAGCATAAAGCAAGAAATGTAATGATTTTGAATATATATTAACTATAGAATTAGTATTTCAAAAGGTACTTCAATTATATCTAGCTTCAAAATTCAAATTGCCAGATTCTATTGCAATACTCTCCCATAATCTTCATTATATTTGGACTGTCATTGCAACTCAAAAATAGTGATATCGGTCACAAAATTATGCATTAATTGACAATCTCACCATGAAACATAATAAATATATCTTCTTGTTATTGTAGTTTAGGAAGACAAACAGCAATAAAAATATATATTACCCAGAAATTTTAAAACAACAACAGATCTATCCCCAAAGACGGGGGGAGAAATCACGCACGAGGCAAGAGTCTAAAATTAAGCTACAGAGTCTAAAAATGGAAATGTGAAATAAGTGAGTCAAAGAAAATTCCTGATTTAAGTTTTTATAATTGGCAACAGTATCCAAATATACAATATTCAAGAACCAATTTAGGGTAAAATACAGAGGTGGTATTCAGCCATTTCTGACAGGTTCTGTAGAACCGGTAGTGGAAATGTTGAGAGTGGGGAGGAAATGGGGATTTTGCAGTATCCTTCCCCTGCCACGCCCACAAAGCCGAGCTGGCGCAGTGGTTAGGGTGCAGTACTGCAGGCCACTTCAGCTGACTGTTATCTGCAGTTCAGCGGTTCTAATCTCACCGGCTCAAGGTTGACTCAGCCTTCCATCCTTCTGAGGTGGGTGAAATGAGGACCCGGATTGTTAGGGGCAATATGCTGACTCTGTAAACCGCTTAGAGAGGGCTGAAAGCCCTGTGAAGCGGTATATAAGTCTAACTGCTATTGCTATTGCTAAAGCCACACCCACAGAACCGGTAGTAAAAAAAATTGAATCCCCCCCGCCCCAAACTGGTAAAATATTTTTTATCCAGAGCTTAACATTCAGCAAGTAGATATAGAAGAGCAAAAAACTAATTTTTTTATGTTGCAGATACAGAAAGCTCCATTGACGAAGATTATCAATTACTACAGAATTCAACAACACAGGCTCAAATTTTAAATCTTATGTTTTTCTCCTGTCTTTTACATGGGAAAGATTTATTTGTGCTTTTCTTTATGGCCTTGGATGTTGAAAACCTTTGCATCGTGTATAGATAAAAGTCCTAATTAATCTTAATTCTTCTTCTTCTGGCCCTAGCAATTCTTAGCTTCTTTACACCTCTCACCTATACTGTCTTCCCCTGATAAATCATATTTCTTCCATTTTCATTTTATTTGAGCAGCATTCTTCTTTATAGTAGCGTACACTCATTTTTCTTTCCTTTTTTTTTAAACAAAGCTTTTCTTAAATCTAACCATTTTATATTATATCACTAGCTGAATACCCATGCTCCACTACAAAACCATGACCCGTCAAATGCGTGCCCGACAAAAGCACGCCGACAAAACCGCGGTGAGAAAAGAGCGAGGTGGAAGTCGCGCCCACAGAAGCGTGCCGATAAATGTGCGCCGACGAAAGCGCGATTAGGGTTAAGGTAAGGGTTAGGGTTAGCGTTCTTACGTTGTTTTCATGTTGTTTCTTGATGGCGCGCTTTTGTCGGCGCACATTTATTGGCGCGATTTCGACCTTGCTCTTTTCTCGCCGCGGTTTTGTTGGCACGCTTTTGTCGAGCGCGCATTTGTCGGTGAACCCTACAAAACTATGTGATCGGGCTTGATAAATCAACACTTACAGTTTTAAAATGAATGAGTAGTTACCATCAACCTCTCCCCTCCCCTTCTTTCCTTCAGGCTTGCCCCACTGAAGCCTCCCCTATCCTATCCCTTTCTCTCCCTCAGGTTTGCCCCATAGAAGCCCCACCTATCTTATCACCTTCTCTGCCTCCAAATTCCCAGCCAGGAGGCTGGATGAATCATGCACTGGCCATGCCCACATCCAAGTTTTCAGGTTGGGAGGGAAAGTAGAACGCCTAACTCCTTAGCATCAGAGCGTGTTAATAATAATATACGAAATACTAATTCTCTGATTGTCCTTTTGAAAAATCCTTTGTTAATGGGCACCTAGAAGCCAAGAGGAAGACACGTGCCAAATTTCAAGTTTGTAGGCTTTATGGTTCTGGAGATTTCGTGATTCCTGCCTGAGTGTTTTTGTGTTTATATCAGAGGTGGGTTCCTATCAGTTTGCATCTATTTGGTAGAACCAGTTCGTCAAATCTACCGAACCGGTTAGAAGAGGTTCCACCAGTGGACCCGGAAAGCAGGCCACACCTACAGAAGAGGTTCCAAATTTTTTTGAAACCTACCACTGGTCCTTGGATATGATTATTCTACACTATCATGCTCATATTTATAAAACTCAGTGCCTCTGTGAAAGGTAAGGATGACTACTGCGTTTGTGGTACAATCAGAACTTTGCGTGTGTTGAAGTTGTTTTAACGCAAACCAAAGATGCCTTTTAAAAAACAACTTTACATCCTATTCTTATGCATGCCAGTGCTGCGTGTGAGGTAATTTAAGGTGGTTCTGACAAGTGTCGTCGGCATCTTCATATCCGGTCACATGGGCGGCAAGCCACTCCCATCCGGTCACATAGGTGGCAAGCCACTCCCACAAAGGAGGCCACACCCACAAAGGAGGCCACACCCAAACCCACCACTGGTTTATATATATAGATTTGGTAGCATCTAGCTCAGCCTCTCTGATTACAAAAAGCTAAGCAGGATCAGACATGGACAATATCTAAATGGAAACTATCAAGAAATTCATATCTAAATGCAGTCATCATTAAATCATTACCTGAAAAGGTCGCAATAGCTAGCTGCTTTTATACTGTTGCCATGGATGCATATCATTAATTTGCAATCTGAGAGAAACTTAATTTTTAAAAAAAGTCTAGCTGTTTGATTAAATGACGTATCGTCACGGTTTTTCCTTCGTGGAGCTGGGATGGGCATGGCCTGTGCGTGATGCATCCGGCTCATGGGCCGCCAGTTTGACACCGCTGGATTAAATCATAGTGTTTCCCATCACTCTCATAGTTAATACAAGCAGAGATTATGCTACTCATCTGACTTGTACAACAACTACAGAACTGTGGGTACCCAAACATTCAACGGTGGAAAAATCAGCAATCTCCTCTTTCTATTGAAGGTCAAATCTGTAACTACTATATATACCAAGTTTGTCCATTTCAGTTCAGAACAGTGACACTTTTAAGCTTTTCCAAAGAATTTTCCAAACAAGCATTACCAGTAGTCTTCAATTTACAACCATAATTGGAACTGGAACTTCTGTTGTTAAATGAGGTGGTTGTTAAGTCGGTCACACCCAATTTTATGCTCTTTTTTGCTGCGGTTGTGGAATTGTGACCGTGGGGATGCTGCAGTGGTCATATGTCTGAGGACTAACTTTTTTCAGCTTTGTTGTAACTTCAAATGCAGAAATTATGGTCCATGATGAGTAACTGAGTGAGACAAGAGCAGGAATGGAAACGTGAAATCTCCTCCACGGAACGTTTCCATTCTGACCATCTCCTATTACCTTTAAGCCATGGCGTTCATATTTGGGGTTTTAGAATTCAATTAAGAGCAGGAAAGTAACAATTACTCTCCTTCTTCTGCTGGATCATTTTGTAATTTCTGGAGAAAAGTAGGCATAGCTCAGCATGAGAATCCGGTGGGTTCCGGATCCCGTTCCAATCAGTACGGTTGGAACGGGCTGGCATCATCCACATGGACACGCGCAGCATGCACGCATATGCGCGCATGCATTTTACCGTCCAGCAATGCCTCCACAACGCTCCAGCTGCATCGCGGAGCGTCGCACAGGTGCTGTACGCACCATGCACAGAAGCACCAAAGACTTTAAAGACAGGTAAGGAGTGCAGGTAGGTGGGTGGGCCTTCCGGAGCATCGTACCAGAACGGTACCCACTGCTCTGGGCAGGCTCCGGTACGCCCATACCAGGGCGTACCGCCTGCAACCCAACACTGATGAGAATGATCTTTGGGTGTGCTTGTAAGCCTGCTTTTTTCTAGTCTGTGGGGTCACGCTTCAGATACTCCTTTGATATTTATTACAGATCTTGGCAATAGAAGTATAATTTGGTTCCAGTGTAAATTCTGAGGTTTTCTATTTACAGCCAAGATAACATTGTCATCTGTCAGGCATTCTACTCCAACATTTCAATTAATTTTGTTTCAAACAATGGACACCCTTTAAATAGCCAACAGGGGATACAATTCTTCCTGACATGCTAATGGAATTTTTTCGTAAATGAATCTACTTCCTCTCTCACTTGGTAACTAAATGGTTCATGTAGCTTAGACTTCAGTCTCCAACATGATATAATATAGAGCATGTCATTTCAGTTTTACTTAAAGTGCTTCTGATTAAATGCAGATCCTTTTCATCTCATAATTGTAAGAGCAAAGTGTCACACATCTAATTTTGTTCGTAATTCCAAAGTATACTGGCAACTATTGAAGTAATACAAAGAACCTCTATTAAGAAGGGGTCCAAAGCCAATGTATTCATAATTTTGAAAGTCCATTCCAGATTGGGAGCCGAGGTGGCGCAGTGGTTAGAGTGCTGTACTGCTAGTTCGGCAGTTCAGCTGTTCAAATCTCACCGGCTCAGGGTTGACTCAGCCTTCCATCCTTCCGAGGTGGGTAAAATGAGGACCCGGATTGTTGTTGGGGGCAATATGCTGACTCTGTAAACCGCTTAGAGAGGGCTGAAAGCCCTATGAAGCGGTATATAAGTCTAACTGCTATTGCTATTGCTATTGACACTGCTGCAAACATGCAGTTCTACCATATCTTGCAATATTATGATGCCACTTTTGAATCATACTCTATTTCTTTAGTATCTATGATAATATTATCATATTGACACTTACAATGTCTGCATTTCCAAGCTTTCTGGATAAAGACATTTATAGAGTACTATCAAGCAGGAATATCTCTTCAGCCTTCATGGAAGTCTTGCAAGAAGCGATGTGTTTAAGACAGTTCCATTCTTGTACATTCCTCAACTAATTGGTGCAAGTTGTGTACTATTCAAAATTAAGATGGATGCTGGAAAGCGTTCAGGTTATATTTCGTTTTTAATTGCAATTCTTTTTTTAGCAGTATTTTTAAGCTCTTGGCATAACATCATTAATCATGTTTCTATTTACTGAATGGTTTAATTCTCCCAAAGCAGATTAGTCCTTTAACAATGAACAATCTAAAAATATCCAGGCAAGTCTTGGTAATAGTAATCTGTTTGCTGTAGAAATGGAATTTCAATTTCTCTAGGTTCTATTATTATTTGGTTATATTGTTTTCAAAACAGTGCTGCTGATATTTTTTAAAAAAATGCCTTTGCACATCTTTTAAATCAGTGCATTTTAGGAAAAATACATTTAAAAATAAACAATAAATAAATAACAAGCAAGTGGCTTTTGCATGCAATAAAGTTGCATGGGATCTGATCCTTTGTGTATTACACTGGAAAGGGAAATAATGGTAGTGGAGAGCAACATGAAAGTCACATATTGGATTGGCTAGGCCTCAAGTAGAGTGAAAAATTACAATTGAACAGCTGTTGCAAATAGCAAATATGATCAATCGGCAGTATATACAAAAAAGGGAGATTTTCATTTATTTCACTTTATAATTGAACTAAAAAGCACTTAATGCACCAGAATATTTTACCCGACTAATGTTGAAGCAGAATATATTGCCTTATCTTCTCACAACTAAAGTTATATTTGAAAATCTAAATTCCCTACCCTACAAGTTTTCATTGTAAACCTACCTGGCAAATCAGCTCCGAATGTCTCTACATATGACCGTCTGTGCACAAGAGCAAAGATCAAACTCTAAAATATGAAAAAACTAGTATAGATAAAAGATACATAAACTAAAAACTAAAAGTATATATAAAAAGCAAGAATCTAGAAGAATCTAAGAGAAGGGATAGGAACATCAGATGGGCTTAGCATAATAGTTTAGTACAAGGAAGAGTATATCAAGTTAAAAAACACTTTAGGTGAACTATGTTTTCAATAAATCTAGTTTATAGCACAAGTCGCCATCCAATGAATTTTTAGTGCCCTTGCACAGAACCTGACATTGTTATCTATTGTTGGTTGCAGCAGGGTTGGTATCTGAAAGTAACAGAGTAGTGGAGAATTCTCCTGTGTGCCCTGGGGATTTATGCAATAATGTTGTGATGATGCCAATATGATTGTCCAGAAGCACATGCTCTATTGTTTCTGAACGTCCATTGTCTCTCCTGGTAAGGAATCTTCCTGTATCAGTTTTCAAGGACAGCTGAGAGGAAGACATGACATCGTGCCAAAGTAAACGCCCTTTGGTGTTTACTGTATTTTTCGGAGTATAAGACACACCTTTTTCCCTCAAAAAAGAGGCTGAAAATCTAGGTGCATCTTATACACTGAATACAGCATTTTTTGCCTCCTGAAACCCTACTCCTTCACCAAAATGGCCATGCATAGCCTTTAGGAGGCTTTCAGAGTACTCCTGGGGGCTGAAGAGGGCAGAAATGAGTGAAAAACATTTTTTGCTCAATTTTGCCTTCCCCCCCCCCAGCTCCCCAGAGCACTCTATGAGCCTCCTAAAGGTTATGCATGCCCTTTTTATGACAAAAAATGGGGCTGTTTTTGGAAGGTCTGCAGAGTGCAAAAACTTTTTTTAAAAATTTGCCTCTTCAAAATCTTGATGCGTCTTATACTCCGAAAAATACGGTAGGTATTTTAGTTTAGTTAAGTATGCCATAGGGGAAGCAAAGTACCATTGCATTTGAGGGGGGGGGAATACTTATGGAAATGTTACCCCCCCAAACTGTATACATTTCCCAAGTGTCCAAGTTAACTCAATTCCCCCCCTCAAGACTTGCACTATTGGGGCAGGGCTGACGTTGCGACGATACGACATGCAATCTTGGAACTGCCAATTACCTCCCACAGACCCATTAGATCTCACAGGGTTGGCCTCCTCCGGGTGTTATCTACCAGCCAATGCCACCTGGCTATTACCCGGGGGAGGGCCTTCTCTGTGGCAGCTCCGGCCCTCTGGAATGAAGTCCCCGCAGGGATTCGGACCCTCACCTCTCTCCAGGCCTTCCGAAAAGCCGTCAAAACCTGGCTTTGCCGGCAGGCCTGGGGGTGATGAGTTCCCTCCCCTCTCGACATGTATGGCTGTGCGACTGTTGTCTACTTTTATTATTTGTATTTTGTCTTTTATGTTCCCCTTTTTTCCCCCTTGAATTGTTCGCCGCCTTGAGTCCTCCCGGAGAAGGGCGGCATACAAATAATAAAATACAAATACAAATACAAATACAAGATTGCTGTCAATATCTCTGCTGCTGGACAGTCCTTTTGGACCTAAACCATCCTGTAGAAACGGTGATAGAGAAGGGCACGTCCTGCTGATCTCAGGGACATTGCAAAGTCCCTGATTGATCCAGGGGGAGCTCTTTTTTCTGGCAACAGAGAAGCAGCCATTAGGCTGCAGTAGGTTGAGACAGCCCCTGAACATAAGAAAAGCAGGAGAGAGTGTCGAAATGGTGAGATAAATTTTTCCTATTAGAGAAGAGAACAACCAAAAAGACTTAAGAGTAAAATTAAAATTGGAGACAGAAGGGAGTAAGTGGCAAATTAAGTCTGAATTAAACTTAGTGTGTTATCCTTTTTTAATTTTTTTTTTAATGGATTGAATTTTTACAAATGCCTCTTACTTTTTAAATTGAACTGGTTTCTTTTTTCCTTCTTCTATTTTTCCTCTTTTTTCATATTGGTGGATTATGAATTTCTTTTTCTTCTTTTTTCAATGCTCGGCTGGATTGTTTCTTTTTAAGAATTTTTTTTCTTAAGTTTGGAATTTAAAGAGAGGGGTAAAAGCAGAGGGAAAAGAAGTAACACTGCCACTTAGAGGCTGGAGGCTTGGAAACATTTTTTTTCTTATTCCCTTTGAACATCTGACTTATATCTTATACTTCAAGGCTCCTGATTTTCTTTATTAAAAGGGATAGTGGGAAGAGTATGGATTGTTTATGCAGATGCTCTTCTGGAGAACTATCAATAGCTGGACTGGAGTGAAGAGAAAGCCTTGACTTGAAAGATTATTGTGAACTTGTTTGAAACTTAACAAAAAAGCCTTGAATGTTTTAATGGCAGTGTTTATAACCTGGAAGAATAGAGCAACATGAAGCAGAAAAAGAACTAACATTACAAATGATTATGCTAGAAATTCAAAAGGTACAAATAAGTACAGAGAACATTGAAAAGAGAATGGAGAATATAGAACAAAAAACAGAAAATATAGAGGGAAGAGTTGAGAATATTTACAAAATGATGATGAAATTTGAGGATGGAGTTCAAAAAATTGAAGGAAAATATGAACAAAGTTATAAGAAAATTATTGATATTGACAGCAAATCGAGCATGGTTGGAAATGACAGGAGTGGAATATTGAAAGCAGAAATTAACAACCTGGAACTCTATCTCAAACCTCAAAACATGGAAAAAGCTCATTAAGAACTTTGATATTCGATATGAATGTAAGTAATGACTCTGGAAGAGATGCACGAAAGCTAATTGAAACCAATTGACACTTTCTACAAAATGTAATGTAAGATTATTGTTTTTGTGTGTGTTGTTTGTTTAGTAAAAATAAAAAAATTATTTAAAAAAAACATGGAAAAAGAAAAGGGAGAAAATCTGGCAGAAACAAGGAGAGAAATTCTGGCAGAAGGATCGGTGATAACTAAAGACAAGCTGATGGAAGGAACAGATGGAGGGTTTCGAGTCTTTACAAGATATGCAATGAACAACAAGGTGCCAAGAGAAGTCCAAATAAGATTTATCAAGAAAACAATTAGAATACAAATATACTACAAATGGCAAGAGATATAGGATTGCACTACTACTGGAAGGACACAGGATGATGAAATGAAATGTTATAATAAAAGTTAAGTTAAACTTAGTTAAATTTAGAGTATTATGCATAAAATAAAGTAATAATAGTTATAGTCAAATAAATGGTAAATGATAATAATCCATATATATATATATATATATGTATGTATGTATGTATGTATGTATGTATATGTATATGTATATATATATATATATATATATATATATATATATATATATATATATATATATATATATATATATATATATATATATATATATATATATATATATATATATATATGTTTTCTGAGGTTTTCGCGGGTGTTAGTATGTAGGTCTCTAGTTGTTCGGGTTTTCTCCCGCGTAGAATTGGAGATGTCTTGGCGACGTTTCGACAAAGTCACATTCGTCATCTTCAGGCTGCTTCAGACTACTTCAGGCTTGGTGTTTCCAGGAGTAGTGTTTCCACTACGTTTCCACTACTCCTGGAAACACCAAGCTTGAAGTAGTCTGAAGCAGCCTGAAGATGACGAATGTGACTTCGTCGAAACGTCGCCAAGACATCTCCAATTCTACGCGGGAGAAAACCCGAACAACTAGAGACCTATATATATATATATATATATATATATATATATATATATATATATATATATATATATATATATATATATATATATATAGAGAGAGAGAGAGAGAGAGAGAGAGAGAGAGAGAGAGAGAGAGAGAGAGAGAGAGAGAGAGAGAGAGAGAGAGAGAGAGAGAGAGAGAATATGAAATTTTATACAAATTGTGAGGACTATGGAGAGGATGCCGAAAAGCTTTGTTATAAATGATAAACAATTCTATATAGAATAGAATATAAAGATGTAATACTATTGGATGATTTCAGGATGATGTAATGAAATGCCATAATATAAATTTATTTTAAATTTAGAATTCTTTAGATAAAAAGAATGTAATAATAACTATAGTCAAATGAATGTTTAATAATAATCATAATAATTGTGTATATATATATATATATATATATATATATATATATATATATATATATATATATATATATATATATATTAGATTGATGATATGAGACTTTATGTAAATTGCAAGTGAAACTACTGTGAGGAAGCACAAAAGTTTTGTAACCAATCGACACACTAAGTAATTGGAGGAGGGTTTTTATATGTGTGTATGTGTGTTTATGTTTGTTTTATGTTTGTTTAAAAATAAAAACTTTTTTTTTAAAAAAAGACTTGCACTATTGTAAACATGAGTTGGGGTGGAGGTACCCAATGGATTTTAATTAACTGAAAAATTCTAATAACTTCATTTGCTACTAGTATCTTCTACAATTTTTTTGTCTGCACAGTGCATAATACAATTAATTCAATAAGTTCAAACTAAATTAACCTTTTCATGAAACCTTTGAATTACTACATTTGGAAGAGTGGCAGCTATCAGAATGTCACTTCTCCCACAATTTGTTCCTGTTTCAGATGCTGCTAATTCCCCCTAAGAGATGTCACCTTTAAGAAATGTCAAAAGCTGTTCTATGGCTTTTTTAATGTGGGTTAAAAAACCTGAAATATTCTAAAGCTAGCTAGGATATCTGGTTATCTAAGAACATACCTAAACTTGTATTGCTTTACTCAAAAAACATGTTCATATAATTCATGAGGTCAAATGTAGATATGGTTTTTCTTAAAACAAAATCTGGAATGATTGATTTTATGCCACTTTAAAAAGGCAAAATTAAAAGAACAAAAACCCTATTTCAGATCCTATTCCTTAAATGTGGAATTGATTTGTCACAAAATGGATTTCCTTGGTTGAAAAAAAAAGTTCGAGTAAAAATTCTTTAGGACCCAAACAGTTGAAAACAGCTTAGGAAAATGTTAATCTTTATCCTAAGAGAAATATATTAAATATACACATACATTCCTATATTCAACATTCAGGAAGGAAAGAAATACGTAATGTTACTTTTTCAAAAACAAAAGTTTAGAAGGAAGAATGGATTACATAATTCAATAGGGAATTATTTTTAAATATGAAAAAAAATCACGAATAAATTTTAGAAGCAATAAATGAGAACCATTAAAAAAAAGCTAAAAACAGTACTCCAATAATATTCACTTTAAGTTTAAAAATTGTAATCTTGACAAGGGGAAGGGAGGTGAAGGGGAAAGGGAAGGATGAAAACATATATTAATTAATCCAGCATGACTCAAAGTTTTCCATTTAGTAGAATGAACATAGAATCAAATGATAAATGTATGGTCTCAATATTTACTTCATTTATCCTAGTTTAAACGCTGGTTAATTTAAACTAGAAACAGAATGTCAAAACATAATTAAGATTAACCACAGTTTTGTCAAGATGCAGATTCATAACCCATGGTTAGAGTTACGACTTCTGAAGTGCAAGTAAAGGTTTTTGAAATATGCCTCAAAGCCAAACCACAATTTATACTTATGTCAAATTGTGGTTTAATGCTTATGTCTCAATGAATTCATGATTGTGGAAGAGCAGTATGAATGTAATAATTTATTCTGCATCTTATTTGTGAGGAAGTTAGTTTATAAAAGCAAACTTATTATAGCTTTTGTGTCACCTTTTATTGGTTATTTTAGACTCAGAAAGAGAGAAAAAAATAGGTTGACAGTGAGAAATGCCATTTTTAGCACAAATCTCAATATCTAAATTAAAAACAATAGCCTGAAACAATTTGAGCCAACTTGTATATTATTTCAATCATTGAAACATATGCTAGATTTTAACTATAGCAACTCTAACTGTGCAAAGCATTTTAAAGGGGCACTTTGCAAATCATGTTAGCACAACTGAAATATCCCTCTGAGATGTGTTAACAGCCTCATCCTTCAGAAAACACATGCGGCTACTTTAAAATCTGTTCTTGATCGTCAGTGCACTGTATATGTACGTATATGCATAGGTGTACCTGCACTGATATGCTTCTGGTGGGATTGGCAGGACACACGCGGACAAATACTGACTTCAAAGTAACATGAGTGTTGTGGCCCAGCAGGAGCCGTTGGAGCTGCCACCAGACTCCGACAGCGAGGGGCCCTATGAGTCGGCTCTGGAGGATGTGGAGGACCCTGGACAGGGTTCTGACTCTGAGCAAGGCACAGAGAGGCTGGTTGGCTACCAGGAGGCGCCTGAGCCTTGGACCAGTGGGGAGGAGACAAGGGAGTGTGATCCTGATGTCATGAATTGGAGCAGTGGGGAGGAGACAAGGGAGTTGGTCCTGGATGCCCGGCAACGGAGAGCTAATAGGCGTAAGGAACAGTTACGCAGTTACAGGAGATAATTGCACTCAGCTGGTGGTAATTAGGCTCCTCTCAAGACTATAAAAGGAATGATTGTGCACACGCTCATTGCAGGAGTCAACTAAAGCTGGAGAACTCTCTTGACTAGCTTGGCAGGCTGGATTTCTGCCAAGGTTAGTCTGTGCTGGATTGCTGTCAACGTCTGGACTGTGCTGGATTGCTGCCAAGGACTGGTCTGTGCTGGATTGCTGCCAAGGTCCTGTCTCTGTGTTAATAAATCCTTGAAGTATCTTTGTCTCGGCTTACTTTGGTGTAGGATGAGGGGGGGTCAGAACACATGAGTATAGCAAAGGATGTGGCTGCTTTAATGATTCAAGAATGGGGCCTGTGTTTGTCCTTCAGAATGATTTAGAACAAATACAATTGCCAAGTCACATATCACCCTAAGTCTAAAATACAAAGTTGTTTTTTTCTTATTTTTATTAAGTTCAATAGGAAGCCAGTCTCTCTTTTGTGTCTCTCAAAAAGACAGAAAAGAATTTTTCTGGTGAGTGATGCCCTTTTTTTTTAAAAAAAATGAGAAATTAGATCATAAAGGATGTCTGCCAACATCATCTAGATATAGGACCAATGCACCATAATGGATTCAAAAAAGAGAAATGGGTACAATTTGCTTTGCAGAGCTTTACATGCACATTTCCAGCATAATATTTCTTGGACACAAGCACTGCAAATTCACATGATTTGAAGTGGGGTAGCCTCAAGATGTTCTGGAGACTGCAAATTTTGCTGTCTATGGCAAGTTCACTTTTGCTGAACATCATGGTTTTATAACAAGGCTATGTATAGGTAGCTGTTGTGGCTCGGCAGGAACCGTTGGAGCTGCCACCAGACTCCGACAGCGAGGGGCCCTATGAGTCGGCCCTGGAGGAGGCGGAGGACCCTGGACAGGGTTCCGACTCCGAGCAGGGCGCAGAGAGACTAGTTGGTCACCAGGTGACGCCTGAGCCTTGGATCAGTGGGGAGGAGACAAGAGAGAATGACACAAAAACTACCTGTGAGTTGTTCCGGGATGCACGCAGGCGAAGGGCTACTCGGCGTACGTGGCACGACAAAACCGTGCTCGACTAAAGCGTGCCCGATTAAAGTGCGTCGCTGACGTCATCAACAGGGCGACAACAGCGAGCGGGGAGAAAGAAGGGCGCTTTAAATAGCGCTTTGAAAGCAAGCCGATTCAAGTTAAGGTAAGGGTTAGGTTTAGGTTTAGGTTTAGGGTTAGGTTTAGGGTTAGGTTAAGGGTTAGGATTAGGTTTAGGTTTAGGTTAAGGGTTAGGTTTAGGGTTAGGTTAAGGGTTAGGGTTAGGTTTAGGTTTAGGATTAGGATTAGGTTTAGGGGGGATTAGGTTTAGGTTTAGGGGTTAATTTTAGGTTCAGCGTTTACAGCGTGCTTCTGTCTCCATGCTGTTGTCGCCCTGTGATGACATCAGCTACGCGGTTTCGTCGAGCGCGCTTTAGTCAAACGCGGTTTTGTGGTGGAACCCTCGGCGTAAAGAACAACTGAGTAATTACAGGAGGTAATTACGAGCAGCTGCTGCTCATTAAGATCCTCTCCTGATTATAAAAGAGACTGTTTGTGCCACGCCCTTCTTGCAGAAGTCAACGTTCTCGTTCACATTCACAAATCAAGAGACACCAACTTGGAGAAGTAGGTTTGCTGGAAGAAGCCTGTTTGCAGTGCTGCGTTTGTTTATAGGACTTTTATCTCTTTGTTTATTCTGGGCTTGCAGCCAACGAGAGCTTGGACTGATTAAAACATTCTTCTGTACGTCTGCTTTGGCTTTCGTTCCTGGATGGAGAAGGGGGGGGGTCAGAATAGGTAGCCATCACTTAAAGATCAGTCCCGTAGTGACCACTGGGGCGAGTGTGGGGCTAACAAAAAAAAAACTCAGTACTGGAACACTCCAGAACCACTCCTGATGGGAACTTGCACAAGGAGATGAGCCAATCAACCTTACACAGCACAAAGCAATTTCCTGCGTCACTATTATATTACTTTTTTCCCCATTTCGTTGCAAAAATGCTGTTCTTTTTCTATTTTCTTCAGGCCTATTTTAATGCATCTAAAAGATGCTTACAGAATCTCTTGTAAGTAACTCCAAAGAGATGAGAATTTTAAAAAAATGCATATTGTGCAATTACAATGCATCCAATATTTTCCACGAAACTCAATAAAACAGCAGGTGCCACTAATTAAAACTTCTTGTGTTTCTGCTGAATTTGAAATAAACCTCAAGAAATAATATGTTCTCTGCCACTCAGTAAGTAATACAGGATGGTTTATCAGGAGCAAAATATTATATACGTATAAAAGAAAAAGAAGCTATTTTCTGAAAGCAGAGGCAAATATTCCTCCTTATCTAGAAATTTGGTTCAGCAGTTTTCAGTGGTTTCCAAAGGGGGGGAAAAATGAATCGCTTACAGGCGTGTATCCTGCTTCTAAACTCTAAACCTTTTGCCCTGTTCTCATAAAAGTGACATTTTAAGAGTTGTATGATACAAAGGTTTCTCTCAGTGCATGTAGGAGAACAGCATTTTCATTATTCAAGAAGAAGAAAGCAGACTGGCCTTAAGCTTTAAAAAGCAAGTGTGTTATTCAGAGGTATGAGCTGAAATGATGTAGCCCTCTTGCAATGCAGTCCTATATGTTAATTAAAGAGCATTTCCATGCAGAGGATTACAGCTGAAGTGATAAACCTTGATCCCTGCTTACAGGCTGATCTTGCATTGCCCTGGTCTATTCCTATCCTTGCGCTGAGCTGCATTCCAGACTTTTAGAAAGTGCCTGGCATTAAGCTACCAAATAATATACAGGTAGTAGAAGGAGCCGAGGTGGCGCAGTGGTTAAATGCAGCACTGCAGGCTACTTCAGCTGACTGCAGTTGTGCAGTTCGGCTGTTCAAATCTCACCGGCTCAGGGTTGACTCAGCCTTCCATCCTTCCGAGGTGGGTGAAATGAGGACCCGGATTGTTGTTGGGGGCAATATGCTGACTCTGTAAACCGCTTAGAGAGGGCTGAATGCCCTATGAAGCGGTATATACGTCTAACTGCTATTGCTATTGCCAGTCCTCGAGTTATGAATGTAACGGAGACTGCCTATTATATTTGTATTCCTGATCCCGAGGGTCCGTAGGATTGAATCACATAACTTGACCGCGATCACTCTCTCCTTTCGCCCACGCATTCGCTAATTGAATGCTCAGGTCATTAAGTGCACATGAAGTATCTCAGGGTGGGGAAGGCCATGGGGGGGGGGGAGGTAGTGATGGAACAGGCCATCTGCTTAAATCACCCAAGGCCTCCCCCCCCCATTCATTGAGATACCTCATGCCCCCCCACAATTGCTTCCCCCCCCCATCCTGCCAAGGCGGATATCCACAGGTAGGCCTGTGAAGACTCACTTACCTAGTGAAGATCTAGCGAGTTGTCTCCTTTCCAGCCTCTCTGCTGCAGTTTCTTTGCCTGTTTCTGGTGCTCCAAAACTGGAGTGGTGAGAGCGGAGGGAGAGGAGGGGCAAGTGTGACCTGCTCCGCTTCTCTGACTCACTGAGGCTGCCTGCTGCTTCTGGAGCAGCAGCAGTGCCGGATTTTCCTATAGGCTAACTAGGCTTCAGCCTCGGGCCTCAAGATCAAGAGGGGCCTACATTCAAATTGTTAGCAAAATTAAAATTACACTATTCTAAAAACAGTGAACACTAAAACACTGAACCGAAAATAAGGAGAAATTCTACGCATATGACTAATAAACAAACATAAAAATGTATTGGTTAAGATCGTTTCAGCGCCGCAGCAGTTGGGGAGCCTGCCCACGTTCCCGGCACCGGCAGTCGGGCGAGAGGCGCGGCCGCTCCCAGTAGCCGCCCCGTTGACGCGGAGCCCACCAGCGGCCAGGCAGGTGAGGGCGAGGGGGCGAAGCTGGGCAGCTGAGTGCAGCAGGGGAGGCGGCTGGCCTCGCTGCCTTTGCCGCAGAGCAGAGCCGCCCTCCGTCGGGAGGCCAGCTATATATATTGATATATATTGATATATATCACAGTAATGATGTATTTTATTGTCTCTCATGTAATTTACAAACTTAAAAATGAGAGGTGAAAGGGCCTCATAAGTGGAATAGCCTAGGGCCTCTTTTCATCTAAATCCGGCCCTGAGCAGCAGGCAGCCTCAGTGAGTCTCCTCTAAAGGCTTCCAGTCTCAGTGCGGAAAAACGTTTACATGCTGACAGGAGGCTTGGGGGCAGCGACATTGGGTTGCTTCAAGCCTCCCATTGGCATGCAAACCTTTCCTGTGACAGACTGGAAGCTTCTGAGGGCCCTGATCTTGCAGGAACTCAGGCACCCATTCTTTGCAAAAGTGGATGGGTGCTTGAAGTCTCGCAAGATCATGGCCCCCATGATCACACAAAGTGTTTGAATGCCGATGGGCGCTTTGAGGCAGCATGATTTCACTGCCTTAAATCATCCCATCAGCGTGCAAACATACTTGTCCTGGAGCCTGGAAGCTTCATTGGCATGCTGAAATTGTGCTCCCTCCAAGTGCCCCACTGGTGTTCAAACACTTTTCTCCCGGAGACTGGAAATTTTGTTTGCATGCCAATGGGATGCTTTGAGGTGACAAAATCATACTGCCTCAAAGTGTCCCATGAGAATATTTTTTTTTTTTAGGATTTAGGATTTTATTGGGAATTTATATGCCGCCCTTTTCCCTGAGGGGACTCAGGGCGGCTCACAACAGTGAAGGGAAGGGAGTGCAAGACGAGACTTAAAAAGAAAAGAACCGTGATTAAAAGAAAATTAACCATAAAAACGCAACATTCACTCAACATTCGGGCGGGGTGAGAGTAATCCTATCCCCAGGCCTGACGGGATAGCCAGTTCTTAAGGGCTATGCGGAAGGCCTGGACTGTGGTGAGGGTACGGATCTCCACGGGGAGGTTGTTCCATAATGTCGGAGCTGCAACTGAGAAGGCTCTCCTCCGCGTAGTCGCCAGTCGGCACTGACTGGCGGATGGAATATTTACAAAACAATGTTGAAACTTGAGGACAGAGTTCAAAAAACTGCAGAGAAATAGGAACAAAGTGATAAGGAAATTGTTGACACTGACAGCAAACCGAGAGTGGAGGGAAATGATACGTGAGAAATACCGAGAGGCTTCCGGGGAGTGGCCTGTCGCCGGTCGGCAGCTTAACAGAGCTGCCCCCAGAATTCAGGATCGTTATCTACTCAATATCAAGAAGATAACTCTTTTTTCAGACAAGAAAAAAGCAGTGAGGAATCTCAGCTGGTAAGAATCTTCTTTGAAGTTCACAGTTTGTTTCTTTGTGAGCTGTGGACGGAGGGGGAGGATCGACCCAAAGCTGAGTCATTCAACTCCGACCTGAACTTCGCAGCTGTTATTCACAGCACGAGACAGGATCCCCTCCCCCTCAGGACAATCTTTAGAAAAGAGACTATTAAAAATCAATACGAGCAAAGACCAACCTGTGAACTTTTAAACCTTTCTCTATCTGAAATACCAGCTTCAATGTTATAAAAACCTCTTTTGCTTAATTGTCTTCAAAATGGCGTTTACAGCTTCTGCATCTGTTATCTCCGGCTTCCTGCTACAGAAGTAAAGAAATAATCTCTTATAATTTAATTAGAGCTACTCCCTTAAAGCTTTCAAGACTCTTTGTTGATTCAGACACATTCCAAACATTCTAAACGGACTTTCTCTTTTGAAATCCTCCATAAAACCCCTTGGAAAAAAAAAAAGAAAAAAAAAAAAGAAGGGAAAAAAGGGGGGGGGGAGGAATTTCTTTTTCTCCACATAGCACAGTGGATTAGTAATTTAGAATAAATAATTAAAACCAAAATATAATGGCATCCAAATCAACCTCTGTTAAATTACCTCCGAAAACGTCTCCCTTACCTGGCACAAAGTTGCAGCCCCCACCATCTATGCCCCCTAGTGGAGATGTACTAACAAAAGAATTTTTTCTGGAAATGTTCAAAGAATCCAGAGAACAGAACTTAGAAATGTTTAAAGAATTCAGAGAACAGAATCTAGAAATGATTAAAGATTTCAAAGATGAAATAAGGAATGAGATGGAAGTTCTATATGACAAATTCGATACAAGGGTCACTAAAATGAATGATAATATGATGGGAATTGTAAATGTGATAACAGAATATATTTCTGGAATGGAAGATAATTTAGAAACTCTCAATGAAGCTAAAACTAACCTGATATCCAAAACTGAAGTGGTGGAACAAAAAATTGATAATGCTGAAAAACAAATTATTATGATACAGTATAAGCAGATGGAGCTTGCATTAAGAGTGAGGGGGCTGCGTGAAGAAAAGCAGGAGAACTTAAAGCAAATGTTTTCTGAAGCTTTTGACCGTCTGGTGGGAAAACCGGGATTCAATTTTGATTGGCAGATTGACAGGATTTTTCGTGTTAACTCATGGGCGGCAAAACAAAGGCAACTTCCCCGAGACGTGGTAATATACTTTGTTACAAGAGAATCTAGAAATATGATACTACAAGAGTCCTACAATACTAAGCTTCAAATTGGTGCACAGGACCTGATTGTTCTGAAAGAAATACCGCCTCAGATGCTAAGAGCCAGAAGAGATTATGCTTTTCTGGTGGAAGAGCTCAGAAGGCGCCAGATACAGTACAGATGGGATGCCCCATTCGGTATTATAGTTACAATGGACAAACAAAGATATCGTCTCAGCTCTGTATGGAAAGCTCGTGATTTCTATCATAAGATTCTGAAGATGGGATACCCTGAACCTTCGGGATATGGTGAAAAACCACGAGACGAACAAGATAAACAGCAAACCACACAACCATTAGATAAAATGTATCATCTCCCTCTTCCGGAAGGGCAAGGAGTCAAGGAAAAAAGATCCAACCGCAAGACCACCAGACAAACGGATAAACAAGCTACTATGCAACAATCTCAACAATCATTGGCCACTGACCAAGGAGCTACTGCAACAAGCTCAGAAGCTGTGGGAGGAGCCAAACCAAAGGTGAGACAGGCCTTGCGGGAGGCTCTAAAAAAGCTTCAGGCAACCAAAAATGACAACTAAGATTTTGACATGGAATGTTAACGGATTGAACTCTCCACAGAAAAGAAAGAAAATATTTCATTATCTTAAACAGTTTAAGAATGACATAATTTGCTTGCAAGAAACTCATATCAAATCAACCGATCAAAAATATTTGTTTAACCCCAAACTGGGCCAACATTTTGCGACCTCAGCCATGGAAAAGAAAAATGGCATAGTAGTATATTTAAGAAAAGACATTAAAGCTGAGCTAATTGAAGCAGATCCCTTTGGAAGATATATTGCATTAGATTTAATCTTAGAAGGGAAAAAGACGTTACTTTTGGGAATTTATGCTCCTAATCAACAACAAGATGGATTTTATAGAAATCTCCATGCTAAATTAGTACAGTGGGATTTTGAGTCTTGTATATTAATGGGTGACTGGAATGGCGTGATCGACACCAAAAGAGATAAGAAGACAGCTCGCCCGAACACCAAATTTCGAGCTAAGTTACCCAAACCCTTTTTTGACATGCTGGACGACTTTGAATTGCGAGATGCTTGGCGCGAGAGGCATGCAGAAGAATATGACTTTACCTTTTTTTCCAATAGACATCAATCTCTTTCAAGGATTGATTTTATACTAATTACAAATGATTTACTTTGTAGGGTGAAGAAGACAAAGATTATGGCGAGAGTTCTTTCAGACCATAATCCAGTCTGGATGGAATTGGGAAGGGTAGCCCAGGCAAGAAGGTCCTGGAGGTTGAATGAAAACTTATTTAGATATGAAAAGTATGTTAATGATTGTAAAAAATTGCTATCGGAATATTTTGTCTTCAATATGAACAAGGGTACATCTTTGGAATATGTATGGGATGCAAGCAAAGCGTTTATGAGAGGAGTATTAATGAATATAAATAAAATACATAGATACAAACAAGGGCAAAAACGAAAAGAATTGGAAGAGGAAATTAAAGGGAAAGAGTCAGAATTAACATTGAAGCCGGGAGATACAAAGATTAGGGAAACAATTGCTATATTAAAATCTCAGTTTGATATGCTGATCTCTGACCAGGTAGCTACTAGTTTATTATATGCTAAACATAATACTTTCTGCAATGCAAATAAACCCGGTAGGTGGTTGGCTTATCAGATTAGAAAAAAAAGGAAAGCTCGAAATGTATCCAAATTGTGTCACAGAGGGAAGGAAGTGTTTCAACAGGAAGAGATTCAAAAGGTATTTCGGGAATTTTTTACAGAGTTGTATAAAGGGGATAAAATCAAGGACGGAGATATAGACAAATACCTAGATAAAGAGAAAATCCCCCTAGTCAGAGAAGAACATAGGCATAAGCTGAACCAACCTATAACCTCTGGGGAAATTTTGCAGGCAATTAAACAATTAAAGTTAGGGAAAGCACCAGGCACAGATGGTTTAACAGCTGTTTATTATAAATATCTACAGTTAGAAATGGTAGAACCCCTCAGAGAATTATTCAATAAAATTCAATCGGGAGGGAAAGTGCCTCCCTCGTGGAAGACTGCGTTCATATCGTTGATACCCAAAGAAGATCAAGACCTTGCCCAACCAAAAAATTACAGACCTATTTCATTACTTAATATAGATTATAAAATTTTTACTAAAATATTAGCAAATAGGCTAATGGGGGTAACTCAGCAACTGATACATACCGATCAAACTGGTTTTATACAGGGCAGACAGATGAAGGATAACGTTAGATTAATTATCAACGCTTTAGAATACCTGGGAAAGAACAATCAAATCCCGGCCGCATTCATATTTTTGGATGCGGAGAAAGCCTTTGATCGAGTTAATTGGCAATTCCTGCTGAAGACATTGCAAAAAATGCAGATAGGAGATGGCTTTTTACGGTCAATTGGTGCAATATATCAGCAGCAAACAGCCCAGATCATTGTCAATGGAAGTCTGACAGACTCCTTTCAAATTGAAAAAGGTACAAGACAGGGCTGTCCTCTGTCCCCATTATTGTTTATTATAACTTTGGAAATACTGTTGAATAAGATACGGGGCCTGGGCGGTCTAAAAGGGATCAAAATTAGACAGCAAGAATATAGAGTTCGTGCATTTGCGGATGATCTGGTTATAATATTGGAACAACCGCAGGAATCTAGTAGGGTATTATTGAATACGATCAATCAATATGGTCAAGTCTCGGGATTTAAAATAAATCTAGGAAAAACCAAAATAATAGCTATAAATATGACTATCAAACAGAAGGAAGAACTGGGGGCGACGCTAAGATGTGAGGTAGTTAAAAAAGTTAAATATCTTGGAGTTGATATCTCAATTTCAAATGGGAAATTATACAAGTATAATTATGAATCACTTTGGCATAGTACACAGTTGGAGTTGAAAAGGTGGGAAAAACTGCATTTGTCCTTGCTGGGTAGAATAGCGGCAGTAAAAATGAACATTTTACCAAAATTTTTATTTCTTTTTCAAATGTTACCAATACTTAAAAGAGATGCGAATCTTTTAGAATGGCAGAAGGGTATCAACAAATTTGTGTGGGCAGGAAAGAAGCCGAGGGTAAAGATGAAAATAATGCAAGATGCACGTGAAAGAGGAGGATTGAAATTACCTAACTTAAAATTATACTATGACGCAGTGGCATTATCTGCAATTAGTGATTGGATTCATCTAACTAATGACAGAATTTTGAATATCGAGGGATATGATTTGTTATATGGTTGGCATGCTTACCTGTTATTTAACAAAAAAACGGATAAGAAATTTAAAAATCACATCTTAAGAAATGCTTTATTGCGGGTTTGGAAAAAATATCAACATAAACTAAATGATAAAGTGCCCATGTGGGCAATTCCTAGACATGCAATTGAAAATATGAATGTAGAACAAAAACACGATAGAACCACTTATAGACAACTTCTTATCTCAGAAAGAGGGGTGATGGAACTAAAATCTTTAGAGGTACTTAAAGAAGAGAAGGTAGTTCAAACGTGGTTTCAGTATGGTCAACTACAAGCTAGGTGGAAAACAGATAAAAAAACTGGCTTTGTAAAAGTTGAGGATAATTTGTTTAAACAAATAAGAGATCAAAGCTCAATGCATATAAAGAGGATATATAATGTATTAGTACAGATGGATTCTGAAACGGAACTGATTAAGGATTGTATGATAAAATGGGCTCAGAATGTCGAGGAACCAATAATGCTTGATACATGGGAAAGAATCTGGGTAAGAAATGTGAAATTTACACAAGCACAAAACTTGAGAGAAAATTTTTATAAGATGTTTTATAGATGGCACCTAGATCCTAAAAAGCTTGCCTCTATGTATCCAAATGTTCAACCTAAATGTTGGAGATGTGGTTCTTGTGATGCTACATATTTTCATATATGGTGGACATGTCGTAATGTTAAGGCATTTTGGATAAAAATATGGTGGATCCTGCAAAACATCTTTAAAAGAAGGATAAAATTTACCCCCCAGCTGTTTTTACTGGGTATATGCATTGATTTTACAGTAGCAGAGACTAATTTGATCCTGTATTTAATAACGGCAGCAAGACTCTTGGTGGCGCAGTATTGGAAGAAGAAAGATTTACCCACAATTCAAGAATGGACTTTGAAAGTTATGAACTTAGCCGAAATGGCCAAAATCTCAGCATATCTCAAAGAACATTCAAACGAGAGATACAAAAGAGACTGGAAAAAGTGGATTGATTACATAAAAAGTAAATATGGGACTAAAAAACTCCAGATAGCTTATGCTTAGTATCAGTAATAATTTAAATTGTTTAAAATTTGGGTAACAGTAAGAAGCTGAGTTCAATGTAGAGATATTTCAGACTGTGATTGTTCAAAAATTATACCATGTATGGTCTTTGGGAAGTCGGGGGGAGGGAAGGGAGGTGGGGATTTAGGGGGAGGGGGGAGGGGGGAAATACAATATGTGTTAAATTCCATGATTGTATTTGTATACTGTGGCTTTTCAATGTTAGTGCGAAAATAGTACAAACCGAATATACTGGAAGGTAATAGATACCGAAGGAAAGAGTCGAGTGAAAGAAGAAGGAGGGTGGAGAGGGTGAGAGAGAGGAGGAGGAGAAGGGAGGGAGGGAATGGAGAGGGAGTGATAGGGTTAGAAAGAAGGGGAGGGGAAGTAGGCGTAGAGGGGTGTGTGAGAAGGAAGAATGAAAGTTGGAGGGGGTTGAAAGAGGGTGTATGGCAGGCCAAGGTGGTATACTGGGTTTGTATTGTAGAGGGCATTTTCTATATAAGTGAGGGCCGTGTTTATTATTCAATGTTATATGCCCTGATCAAGCACAGTGAATATGTGATTGTATAGAATGAAAACATAATAAAATATACATTGGGAAAAAAAAAAAAAAGAAATACTGAAAGGAGAGATCGATAAACTGGAACTCTATCTCATACTTCAAAATATAGATGAAGAAAGGGGAGAAAATTTGGCAGAAAAAAATGAAGAGTAATTTTGGCAGAAGCACCAGTGATAACTAAAGGCAAGCTGATGGAAGGAACAGATGGAGGGTTTCGACTCTCTATAAGATATGGAATGTACAACAAGTTGCTAAGAGACGTCAAGACTTATCAAGAAAACACTACAAATGGCAAGAGATATTAGACTACTGGAAGGATACAGGATGATGAAATGAAATGAAACAATAAAATTAAGTAAAACTTAGTTAAACTTTGAATATTATGTATAAGGCAAAGTAATAATATTTAGTGTCAAATAAATGATTAACAATGATAATAATGCATTTATATATACTAGATTGATAATATGAAATTTTATATAAAATTGTAAATGGGACTATGGATATGATGTTGAAAAGCCTTTTTATAAAAGATAAACAATATTATATAGAATAGACTATAAAGATGTAATATCATTGGATGATTTCAGGATGATGTAATGAAACGCAATAATATAAATTTATTTTAGATTTAGTATGCTTCATATAAAAAGGATGTAATAATAGCTATACTCAATGAATGTTTAATAATCATAATAATTGTATACATATATATATTAGATTGATGATACTAATAATGGAAAAAACATGGAATTGGAAATTATTAGAGAATGTTACCAATACTAAAATAATAGAATGACTCAGAATAGGAAATGAAAAATACTTTATTATTGGATATATTGAAGATGATATAATGAATTATTATAATATAAATGAATTCATATTTAGAATACCTCATTTAAAATGAAGAAACAATAGTGATAATCAAACAAATGAAATATTATAACACTAATGTACACAAATATATTTGATTGACAATATGGGACTTTAAAGTTTAAGTGATGACTATGGAAAGGACGCACAAAAACTTTGTAACCAATTGACACACTGTACGTAATTGAAGATGTTTTATGTTACGTGTCTTATTTGTTTATGTTTGTTTAAAAATAAAAATTTTATTTTAAAAAAGCGACCCATGGGCGTGCAAATGCTTTTCCGTGCCAAGACTGGAAGCCTTTGGATGAAACTCAACAAGGCTGCCTGCCACTCCAGAAGCGGTAGGCAGGCTGAGTCAGAGATCTAAGCAAGGCACACTCGTCCTGCCCGCTCTCTGCTCTCCCGTCTCCACTTTTGGAGTTCGGGAGCAGGCAAAGAAACTGCCGCAGAGAGGCTAGAAAGGAGACAGCTCGCTAGAACTTCGCAAAGTAGTAATAGCAATAGTAGTTATACTTATATACTGCTTCATAGGGCTTTCAGCCCTCTCTAAGCGGTTTACAGAGTCAGCATATCGCCCCCACAGTCTGGGTCCTCATTTCACCCACCTCGGAAGGATGGAAGGCTGAGTCAACCTTGAGCCGGTGAGATCTGAACCGCTGAACTGCAGATAACAGTCAGCTGAAGTGGCCTGCAGTATTGCACCCTAACCACTGCGCCACCTCAGCTCCCTTAAGTAAGTGAGTCTTCAGAGGAGGAGGAATAGGCAGGGCAAATGTTGCAGTATCTCTGCGGTCATTCGTAAGGGTGAATGACTTCCGTGGTACTGCAACATTCGTAACCTCGGGACTGTGTCATAAGTACTTGGACAGGATTATATCACAACTTTAAACAATCATTAAGTGAACTGTCATAACTCGGGGATTGCCTATAGTCTTGGCATGACTCCCTCCCATTCCCAACCATTTATATGATCCAAAGGCCAGTGGCTGGGAAAAGAAGGAGGGAAATTTAACTTGCAGAAGGTCATAATCGGAGGTGGGTTCCTACCAGTTCGCACCTGTTCGGTAGAACCGGTTTGTCAAATCTACTGAACCGGTTAGCAGAGGTTCCACCAGTGGACTCGGAAAGCAGGCCACACCTACAGAAGAGGTTCCAAAATTTTTTGAAACCCACCACTCACACACACACACACACACACACACATACACACACACAGAGAGAGACTCACATAGAGAAAGAGAAAGAAAGGAAGAAAGAAAAAAGAAAAAAAGAAAGAAAAAGTGAGAGAGATAAAAGAAAAAAAGGAAAAAGGGACAGAGAGACAAAAGGAAGGAGAGAGAGAGAGAGAAAGAGAAAGAAAGAAAACACATGGCCGGCAAGCCACTCCCACCAGGTCACATGGCCGGCAAGCCACTCCCACAAAGGAGGCCACACCTACAGAGTAGGTTCGAAAAATTTTTGAAACCCACCACTGGTCATAATTAACAGGGTTTCTAAAGTGTGATCCGTGGAAACTGGAGAGATCACTTGATGAGGTTCCATGACAGGTTAATGAAGGAAAAGTTAACTCAAATAGAGCCAGTTTTCTATCATTA